>NC_083783.1:9982793-10259016 GCF_015708825.2 Lethenteron reissneri
GTTCCGTTCATATTGGACCATCTTCCCCAGAGCTCTCGTGCCACAACGAACTCACGCCCCCACTTCGCCCCCGATAACCACTTCGGCACCGCCCCCCAGAGGGCTGAGCAACTGCTTCAACACTCTCAGCTGTAGAGAGCGATGGACGAACAGCGAAACGCACCCGAGCAAAGAACAATGGAACAATGGAGAACTCCGTTGTGGGGGTGTCGCCCCCCACCCCCCCCCCCCCCACAGAGAACGTCTCCCCCACCCCCCTCGTTGTTATTCCGCATTCAATGTCCTGGAGCAAAGTTTCAGCGATTAACGGATATTCTTAGGTTTTTTTTCGGTAAAGTCACGTAGGTAAAAAAATGTACTTAATAAAAGTTTAATAAAAATAAAAATTAAATAAATTTATTTTAATTTACATTTTTTACCTACGTGACTTTACCGAAAAAACCTAAGAATATGAATCCTTGCAGTCACGAAAGCTTCAAATCTAGGATTAACGGATAATTAAAATGATTCATGCTTCTGAAAGCCTGTACTTCACAGCCCACACACTCGCACCGACGAGGAAAGCGCGAACGTCGACTTGAAGGAGACTCCGTATTCTCAAATATCTCTCTACCTCCCCCTGCCCCCCACAAAGGGGGGCAACTGCGTGGTTGTCTTTACCTCTGTCACGAAAACTCATTCTGGACGTGTCTCACGAATTCCTGCCAAGCGAGCCGGCGAAAGTCCTACAGCAACAACAACAAAACCAAAAACGACGTCTGAATGTTCTGCCCCTTATTTGTATTTGTTGCTCACATCGAGAGAAGATTCGCCGTATTTGGGGATTTAAAAAGAAAAAAAAACTAACATCTGCCCACCCGCAAACTCGGGAATCTGCACGTCCGTAGAATGTAACCGTCCCTTGAGCTGGAGAACTATCGGAACGTTCACGTAATTACTTCGAGCTGCCAACACAGAACATTGCTACTAAAGTCGATTTCCCTTGACGATACAAATGGAAGAAGAAAAACATACTAATAAACATCAAAGGATGATGACACGTGCCTATGAACCAGAACTTTGAGGCAATGGCTTGCTTCAATTTCTACTTGGAGGAAGGGGTTTGTGCGCCCCTCAAATCCGACTGTCTCCTTCCTACGGCGAATTGATGATGTTGATGTTCATGTAGAACACCAACTATCGTTGTAGATTGAGGCTGTTGGGACAGAATATTCCGGAGTAAGGAGTAGTGGTGTGTACTTATCGCTGTGATGCCTCTCCGTCGTGTTCGGAGTAGTGGAGTGGACTTATCACTGTGATGCCTCCTGGTGTTCGGAGTAGTGGAGTGGACTTATCGCTGTGATGCCTCCTCCGTGGTGTTCGGAGTAATGGAGTGGACTTATCACTGTGATGCCTCCTCCGTGGTGTTCGGAGTAATGGAGTGGACTTATCACTGTGATGCCTCCTGGTGTTCGGAGTAATGGAGTGGACTTATCGCTGTGATGCCTCCTCCGTGGTGTTCAGGGACTGTGATGCCTCCTGGTGTTCGGAGTAGTGGAGTGGACTTATCACTGTGATGCCTCCTCCGTGGTGTTCGGAGTAGTGGAGTGGACTTATCACTGTGATGCCTCCTCCGTCGTGTTCGGAGTAGTGGAGTGGACTTATCACTGTCATGCCTCCTGGTGTTCGGAGTAGTGGAGTGGACTTATCACTGCGGTGATGATGTCACCTCCTTCTTCGTGTTTGTGAATCGGGGGGCATCGAGTCGATGTGCTACTTCACGCAAGTTCTGTACTGGGTGGTGGCCCCAGGCTCCGCACACTGCCGAAGAGTTTATATGTTGTATTTCCCATTCGTGCATCATCATCATCAACTCATGAAGGGACCGCATCTGTTACTGTTACTGCTGCTATGGTCTGTGTATGGAAGCGGTTCAGGGGTTGTGGCCCCAGAAGTTTCGGGGCACGAGATCGAAGACGAAGATCTTCTGCGACGCCGACTCTCTCACAAGGAGGAGGGTGAGGAGGAGTTTGTGACTTCTTGCGAACACCATTTGGCGAGGAGATGGCAGAACGGCAATGGATTCTCGGAGGGTTTTGCCGATTGTGGTTGACTCAGCCCATCATCCTTCCCTCCAGGGTCGACAAAACGCCTACTACTTCGTGGGGAAGTCAACAATTGTTGTCCTGTGGATAGACTCGTCTCTCCCATATGAATGTCGAATTTCCATCACCAGCTGAGGGCTGTAAACAATGGGCATTCACTTTGACTTAAACGTTGACATTAACATCACCACCACAAACAGCACCGTCATAATCATCAATACCACTTTTATTGCAATAGACATCACTGATATTCCTATCACTACTACTGACATCCATAGCAGCGATGATGATTATCGTCAAAATTGTGGTATGAACATATTGATAATAACAGTGGTAGTGGTGGTGGTGCTGATGATGATGACTTAAATGTAGGATCATCATTGTGTTCAGGAGTGTACGCGTCCTTGTCACGGTAATGTGGAATTTCAGACCCTGGTTCATAGTTTCCATAGCCATGAACATGGCAACACTTTGTTACACATACACTATGTACATCCATACACTGTGTTTATATATACGAGAACATTTTCATGACATCGTATATTATCATTACACACATATATATCACACTGTGATGAAAATTTTTTCACAATGTAACTCGTAACAATATTAACTTGCGTCCTCGTGGAGAATATAAAATATAAAACAAATAATATTTTTTACACACCACACCCGCTGCATGGAATGCTAGGAGTGCATCACTGCAGCAGCATTGATTCAAGAAGAGCAAATCTCCGGGCTGGTTTTGACACGCAGTGTCTCATCAGCAGTCAGACTCAGCTTGAATCAATGCTGGTGAACCGGCGATCTTACAAAGGCGAAGGGCGTCTCGTTAAGATGTCCCAGTTGGACGCGAAATTATATTGTTGTACGTAACTCAATGCAATCGTCAGCGTGTGTGGAGAATATCAAAAACAAAACAAGCAGACTCTACATCTCAATCACGGATGCGTCCGTCTTTCTCCACAATAAAAACTAAAATATTACAAAACCCATCAGCTGCAACGGCCTTCTGTGTAGGTCATCGCCGGATGGCTTTCTGATGAGAACAGGCATCAGACTACTTTTCGCCCCTGAAATGCCTTTAAATAAAACCTTGGCATTTCATTTGCCTGGCAAAGCAGCACAGCCCCGCAAAAATACCATTAAAGAAAAGGGTTTGAAATTTCTACGTATAAAAAATATATATCGTCGCGGACAAATCATTTGATACATTGGGCTCTCGGAGCGGGGCATTGTTATTATTATTATGATTATATACCGCACTTATAAAATTAAATTCGTAAATAATGCCCCAGCGGCTCGCGACAACCAAGTTGCAGCTCCACGCGCGTTCCCGTGGCCTTCCCCGAGCCGCAGCGGTGTCCCCCGGGTGATGTCGGATTAATTCCAACAAAAACTTGCGGCAATAAACCGAAATTTAATCTCCCCTGCGCCCGTCTCTTCGTTATTTAACGCGTTTGCCAGCAAATAGCGAAATCATTTTTTTTTGGGGGGGGGGCGTTTTACGACGGTTATATTTAATGCCTTGTTCTATTTTGTTTTCGTATTATTTTCTTACGCGCGATATTTTAATCCGCGGCTCGCCGCCCCTCGTGGTGTGAGACGGTGCTAAGTTTTAGACCGGCGCTTCAAGTAACCTTCACTCTGCACCCTTTGGTTCCCAGAAAGGGCATCTCGCACCCCCAAGTTACGAACCACCACTGGTGCAGACAAAGAGGCACGGCTAAACCAAAATAACCAGCATTTTATTGGCGAAGTCAGTACGTCAAGGCCGTCATTATAATAGAAATGCTCAAAATGCTCCCCCCCCCCAATATATTGCGATAAAAATATAAAAAACTAATAATAATTGCTATGCTATATAAATAAAAAGAACTATTTGCTAAACCTTGGCCACGATATCTGGACTTGTCTTCATATAAATCAATGCATAGATTTATATGATTATGGTTGTACTTTATTAACCCCTAATCTCAATCATTACATACAATGAAACAAGAAATAGTAGAAAAAGTAAAAACAGAGCAATGTAATACAATACACAACAACACATTATTATAAAAAATAAAATAAAAGTCCATCTCCTGTGTTAGTGAATTTTTTAATATTTTTAGGCAGGAAATAGCAGGAAATTAGTTTTCAAATTTCGACATTTTTCTGGGTTGGGACCCCCAAACCCCCTGGAAGATTTGCCCCCCCCCCCCCAATGTTGACTCCATGGCTACGGCCTTGCTCTACCCCAACAACAAACTCAATATTTCGAGAGCCGCAACGCAAAATCAATACGAGAGACGGTGAGTCCTTACATAAAGCGGCTCCCTTAAAGAGCCTCTTCATGTAAGGGACTCCAGGAGTGGTTGTGTACAAACACCGCTGCCGCTAACCGTGCAGTAACGAAGCACCGTAGCGCCCGGATCGCCGTTCATTTGATCTTCAACCGACACTCGGGCAAGAAGAAGCAATTCATGATGGCAACAGTAGCTTCCACTTGTCACGCGCCGCCGCCACAGCGCTCACTCCTCGCTCTCGTGGACAGAGACAGAGAGGGGACGACTCGGAGCTGCTGGGAGGAGGAGCCACGGACGAAGGCAGCTGCAGCTGCAGCAGCCACGTGGTCAAGCCGGGCGTCAATGTCCCCCCGCCCCCAAGTTCTGCGGACCTCTGTATATATGTGTCGAGGTGTTATCGGCCAATTGAGGAGTGTTCACATGTAGGAGGGAAAACACGGAGCACCCGGAGAAAGTCCGCGCGTGCGTAGGGGGACAACCTCAATCACATATAGACGAGACACGTGCAGTCTACTCGGAAGACAAAGGCGGCCGGGCGTAGTGCTGGCCACCGGTTCCGGCCTTCATAAGCGCTCGCTAACAGCGCTTGCCCCAAAAGTATGTGAAGGCTGTACAGGGGAATCGTTGTGCTTGGGTGCTAATCGTACCGTCGATAAGCACGTAGGCTAGGTACGGTGCGAAAAAAGTTAATCATACACACAGATAGGAACCAGGATAAAGAGTCTCGCATCGCGAGCGAGTTATTGAAGATCCATCGCATTCATAAATAGCATCCAAAATATAAACACGTGAATATATATCTCCATATACATAAAAGGAAAAGTTGTGAGTGTGTCTGTTCACAATGTGTCTGTTCACAATGTTTCGCGTACTTCCCGACATGCAACAAACTGCAAATTTGCCATGTGGGTACTTTCCAGACCATGCAACAATTATAAAAATACACTTTTGTGATTGTGTTTTTAGGGGTGGGAGCTCAATAATACATATTTTTTTGCACGGCAAGTGAGCAGTAACGTCATATCTGTCACGTGACCCGCTCATGTGGAAGCGTAACGCATTGTAGTGTAGCGGGTAGCGCTACGCTGCGCTACGAACCGGGCGACCCGAGTTCGATTCCCGCTCACGGCCACCACCGATGACGATTATATGAACCGGTCCTGGGCCTCCCCTAGGTCGACTCAGCCTCAAACGAGTAACTGTTGTGGTGTGAGCATCGCCACTGGGGAGACAAAGGCGGTCGGGTGTGGTGCATCCAAGTCCCGGGCGAAGGCCGGATAGTACAGCTAGTAATGTAGACAACAAACGCCAGCACAAACAACCTCTCATGTACTACCCCCCCACCCCTACACACACTTTTGAATGCATCCGTTCTGCTCGCGTCCTCCGTTCGGCGCAGCCAGACGAATGTCTCATCGACGTTCGCCGAAGCGGGCGCGACACGTGACACTTCGCAAAGGGCGCCGCGCGTTCCCCAACAGAATCCGCCGCCGTCGCTGTTCATCACTCGGGCACGCGCGCGCGTCCACAGCCCGACGTCGGCTCGATTGTTCGTGATGTTTCTTCAATTTTTGGGGGGGTTTTTTCACCTTCGGTTTATTTGACCCAATCCGTTGTACCGCTCTCCCGATTGCCTCCGCAGGCCTCGTGCGCGTCGCTTGAGCGCTCAGGCGGAGGGGGGGGGGGCGTCGTGATTTCGATCGATCAACAGACGCATGGAGAATCCAGGCGGTGTGCGGGCGTGGGGAACACTCCGTGCCATGCGCAGACGGAGGGGCGGAGGGGGGGGGCCTCGTGCCAACGGCGGTGTCGGCTGACACCAAGTAGCGCACTGGAGAGACGAGGTCTCCAGCCTGTGTTTGTTCTTTGGTCCGCGATCATGATTGTTGTTGAGTTAGAGTGGTAACGCGTCGCACATTATTTGCTCGCTCTTGTAGACACGGAGAAAAATGTACATAGAAAACAGGGGGAACATAGACATAGAGTCGGGAGAGAGAGGGGTAGAGAGAGGGAGGGGGGGTAGAGAGAGGGGGTAGAGAGAGGGGGAAGGGGCAAGAAGAACGAGCAGAGCTTGAATTATTTCGTAAAATCTTTCATTTAAACAGGGGTGGGCACATAAAGCAAAGCATTGAAAAAAAAACGAAATGATGAACGAAGCAAAGTGCCGACTACACCGAGCATCTTCTTGTTTCCTCTGATCGTAAAAAATAAGAGAGAGAGTGGACGACTCAAGAGGCACGCGGTGGAGGTTGAACCACAGACGACGAGCGGAAGCAGCCACGCCTCGAGTCGTCGCCATCAACTGCCCAAGCTCTGCGGTCCTTCGTGTATGAAGGTGTCATCGGGCAACCGACGAGTGTTTACATGTGGGAGGACATCGGAGCACCCGGGGAAAACCTACGCGTGCGAGGGGGCAACACTCTATCCCTTGCACATGGAGGGGGAGGACGTAGAGGTGGACTCCGCACTTGGCTGTACTGCATTCTCCTGGCAAGTCGGGCTCCTCCTCGACACCCACGGGGAGCCTCACAACGCCCGCGTGACCCACCAACCCTCGCACGTGGGAAGAGCCACGCTCTCGTTTTAGCTCCTCCCACCCATTGCCCCCCCGCCTTCTCTCCCCACCCCCCCCCCCCCCCCCCGTTCTCCACCTCCTTCTCAAAACCCCCCAGCATTTTCTGGGCTGGCTTCATTACCAGAATCCACAACAACAACAACAAAACCCAGCGGCTGTGTGGACGAGCGGATGAGATTCCCGCTTCGATATTTCCGCAAACAAAAAAAATGCGGCGCGTCTCCGTCAACAGCTGTCGCAGATCGAGCGCGCGCGCGACATTTTTTCTCGTCTTCCCATTTTCCCCTTTCGACGATTGTCGCGTAATTTGCCGCGGCGCGAGGCGAGAGCTGTGTTTACAGCGCTCGGTACGAGGTGCGAGCGAGCCGTGGTGGGGGGGGGGGTCCCTTGCTCATTGTCACAAAATGCGACGTCTCTCTCCCAAGCCACGTTCCGCTCTCGCTGTTGATGCAAGCACGACCCGCTTACCGTGATGCATTTCGCAATCTACGCAGCACAATTTCGGAGATGGTGGTTTTTTTTGTTTCTCTCTGCGCCAGGGAGCGGCATTGCAGCGGTTAGCGCGCTGCGCCACGAACCCCAGGCCACCCAAGTTCGATTCCCGCTCACGGTCAACACCGGTGACGTCTATCTAAACCGGTCAACTCAGCCTCAAATGAGTACCTGGTGTGGTGTGTAAACATCGCCGCTGGGGAGACAAAGGCGGCCGGGCGTGATGTTGGCCATCCACCCCCTCGTGTAGCATATATGTTATAAAGGGGGCTTAATAAAAAAAATTGTAACCTGCATAGTCAAATAATTTTATATTTTCATTTGTTATGCAGCCAGACAATACGACAAATCGCTAACCTTAAACAGACAGTGGTTCATAAAAGTTAAAGGCGGTATAGTACTATAGTAATAGAGCAAGTGCAGAATCACTGAACCGGAATTGATACCTTGAAAAAGCATTTAGCGCGGGGCCCTTGAAAGTGCGGGGCCCGTAGCTGCACAAGTAGCGACACAACTACGTGTGCTACTCGGATAATCCGGCACTGATACACGGAATGTAAAGATCACCCGTATAGCCTTAGAGAAATGCTGGGACAAGTGCACCTATGAAATCCAGCACGGCACACGGGGTGATGGGTGGCCAGAACCACGCCCGGCTGCCTTTCTCTCCCTAATGTTTACTACACACCGCACCAGGTGCTCTTTCGAGGCCGAGCCGACCTAGGGGAGGCCCAGGACAGGTTCCGATAATCGTCACCGATGTTGGCCGTGAGCGGGAATCGAACTCGGGACGCTCCGGGGGTCTTAGCGCAGCGCGCTAACCACTACACCACCGCTCCCCACACGGACAGACAAAGATCCCCGGTATAGCCTTAACATATTGTAGGGGCAAGTGCTGTTATCGAGCACCTATAAAGGCCGACACGGCACACGAGGGTGTGAGTGGCCAACACCACGCCCGGCCGCCTTTGTCTCGCTAGTGGCGATGTTTACACATCGCACCAGGTACTTATTTGAGGCTGAGTCGACCTAGGGGAGGCCCAGGGCCGGTTCAGATAATCGTCACCGATGTTGGCCGTGAGCGGGAATCGAACCCGGTCGCCAGATTCGTAGCGCAGCGCGCTAACCGCTGCACCACCGCGCACACGTGGAGGGGGTGGGGTGGGGTCACCCGCTCGGTGTGACCGTGCAGCGCACACGTGAGAGGCAAACGGAGCGACACGCAGAGAGAGAGAGATTTACTTACGCATCGTCCTCGACGCAATGGGCAGGTCGACGAGCTGCTGTCATCGATACGAATAATAATTGTGCCCTGCGCTGTCCGAGTGCTCGGCTGTGCTCGGTGTGAGGAGCATATCGAGCGCGGGCCACCTGCATTGTCAGATGTTGTTAGGCTGTTTAATAAGCCTTGAAATTGACGGCGAAGTGCTCTGTATGAGCGGCAGATGAATTTAAACTTTGAGATTTTTTTAAAATTTCTGGTATGCGCAACACGCAGCGATCATGATTACGAGATGCGAATTATGCATCGATGTGATTCATTGTGTGTGTGTGTGTGACAATGCGCGTTCGTGTGTGTGTGTGACAATGCGCGCTCGTGTGTGTAGTGTGTAAGTCAAGTAATGGGGGCGCGGTAGTGTAACGGTTAGCGCGCTGCGCTGTCAACCCGGTGACCCGAGTTCGATTTCCGCTCACGGCCAACATCGCCAGTAACGATTCTATCTGAACCGGTCCGAGGCCTCCCTTATGTCGTCTTGGCCTCAAACGAGTACCTGGTCGGGTGTGCAATTATCGCTACGAGGGAGACAAAGGCGGCCGAGCTTGGTGCTGGCCATACACCCCCTCGTGTGCCGTGCCGGCCTTCATTGGTAATCGCTAACAGCACTTGCCCCAACAGCATGTCAAGGCTATGGGGGGGGGGATCTTTGTCTGTGTAAGTCAAATACAAATTACAACCCAAACTCCAGGCCTCGCCACGCTGCGTCTTTCCGCGTTAAATCATTTACCTCGTTCCCATTTCAAATGCCACATTATCTCGTTCAACGCTGCACGCGCCTGATGATTGTTAAATGCGTCGCACATGACGCGATCAGCAATCAACGCCGATTGCGTTCGTAGAGAGAGCCGATTCACAATGAAGACCGAGACCGCCTGAACCACCTGCTGGACCGCCTCCCGATGTCAGCCAAAGTCATCGTTAGCCAGGTGCTGCGTAGGTATTTACACGTGCAATGAACAAGCTAAGTACGATTTTAATTAAACACAAAACAAGCCGCGAGTCTCATAAATGGGCGAGCCAGATGGAAAGGATGAACCCTTTTTTGTAAAGCACGAATGTGTTTTTTATATGTACCTACATTATTTCGTTTATAAGCATTCCCGTGCAGTTTGGCTGCTTATTAAAATTGTAATTAACAAAGTAAAATTCAAATAAATGCAGGCAGGCAGGCATATGTGGCCAGAATATTTAACATTCATGTTCGGGAGCCCGTTCAAATGCAATCTAATTACGGCTCAGTATTGTGCTGCACGGCGTGCCACCACAGTGGCGAATCGGTCAGCACGCTGCGCCTTGCAATCCAGAGGCCGCCGACTCGATTTCATCTCCCGGCGTGGGAGGCGAGTTTCTTAAACCCCCCCCCCCCACCGCCACCTTTGTTCACCCAGCAGGAGTGTGTGGTGGGTTAAAGTGTGGTTACCGCCTCCTCTTACACGATGTCTGGCAACCGTGGACAAGTAGACCAAATATCATTGAGTGGGCCTCTCTAAGTGCGTCCTCTCGTGAGGCCTTTCCACCAGCAGTCGGGTGAAACGCCAATTTCAGGGCTGTACCTTACCCTACTTACAGAACATTGTCCAGGCTTTCACATTACTTATGGTTTAGCAAAGGGGCTCCCAATGACAGGATTATAGATTCAAATCTCAGCCAGGGTTGAATCATAATCCATCATCATTATCCATCATCATCCATCATCATCCCTTTTGGCGTCATCTGGTCCAACACCATGTGAGACTAGGCTCTAAGGAAAGCTGTCTCGGGTGTGGACCAATCAGCTTCAATGACAGTGCATACATGATCAGAGTTATGTTTTTTGTTTGCATTACAACTGCAGGTATTGTGGTCTATGCAAACATCACTCCTTGTAAAAAAAAGGTGTCAGTTTTGTTGCCAGATGAAAGGGTAAAAAAACATTTCTCGAAAATCATTTTGTGGGTTGGCGTCCTCTTCATCAGGAGGCGTGGATTGGTAGCCGTGGTGGTGGTTGCCTATGCCCCCACAGGAAGATGAAAATCAGTGGAGGTACACAGTCAAGGCTGATGAATCAGATACCTTCTATGACCTCCTCTCCCAGGTGCGGGCTGCCCGACTGGGTCATGACACTAGCTCTTTGGCGGGAGAGAGTGGAAAGGATGGGCCAGATCAGCTCAGCAATATCAGTAGGAGGCAGCAAGATTTTTTATGTAGCCCGTGGGTTAGTAATTACCAACACGCTGTTTCGACATAGGCACACTGACACAATATCTTGGGGTTCATGCTGGGTCCAAGTAAAAACATCTGCTGGCCTATGTGTTGGCGTAACAGCGCATGCTAACCCATGTCCTTGAAACCAGGACCTACCGTAGAGATTGTCACTGACCATTGGCTTGTCATCTGTAGCGGAGGATTTTGGTAAACTTAGGGCCATATCCACAGCCACAATAACTTGGTGTCGGCTAGCAGTCAAAAATTCCTAGCCAGTGTTTGACCATCGCTTACAGCTGGGGCGTGCATCTTCCCTTACGCCTCCTGATGCCAACGGGAAATGGGTGAGGTTCAGGACTGTGGCTCATACAGTTGAGGGGATGGAAACTGCCTTGGCAGTCCTCAATCACAATTTGTTTTTGTATTTTCCATCAAAGAGTAATCTTTACAGCACCGCCTCTTATTACCATCATTCGGCAGAATAATTGTGATCCAATCTCTGACCTCCAAGATTAGATCCGCAGAGTTGCTCAGCCTTGCCGTGAGGCCACCGAGAAGAGGAGTAATCCCTCTCGCAAAATAAAATCACGCGGAGCGAGAAGCGGTTACAGGAGGTTGTGACCCGAGCCAGCACTGCAGGACACCTCGAAGATTGTAAGCGACCAACCATCCCCCCCACCCCTCCCCCGTGAGTGACAGGTTAACGTGGCGTCTGTCGGGGTCAAGGTAGTGTAAAGAGTCCCTGCAACTTCCTACTCGCGCCGCCCGCTGGCGGACGAAGCCTCCGCTCTTTTGGAGCCCATCCAGATGGGTATCTTTGCGTTTGTCTTCGCCGCCTTCTCTTCCACGCTGGTCACGCGCCTTGGATTAATTGGGAGCGCCCACAAATTAGTTTCACCTCCACCACCACCACCACCACGCGCGCGACCTGCGGTGCACCCACGAATGCGGCTGCGTGGGCAGAGGGCCTTGGCTGGTTGGTGGTGGTGGAGGGGTGGTACGGATTGAGAAAAAAAACTAAAAAAACATGCCGCGTTGTTTCAGTTGCAAGTCTGGCGACAGGCAGACTTGTACACGCGTCGCGGCGTGGTTCACACGGTGCAACCCGAAGCTGCGGAATGACGTTCGAAATGCAATCGGGAACGTCAAGAAAAAGAAAGTGGTTGAACCAATCGCGGGCACGCTTTGCCACGGTGCCTGCCACGTGGCGCTCGCTGGCTTATTTATTTATTTTTGTATTTGTCTGCGGGTCACCGCCCGTCAGTGCGGGGTGCGCGCGCACTGCGCGATCAGTGCAGAGTCGCTGCTTGCTCTGAATCGTGCAACGTTCAACCTCTCGCGGCTCAGACCCTGCATCATCATCGCTGTGCTGTCTTCGCCATCCGCCGCACCCCCCCCCCGACCTCACTCTCTACATCTCTCCCCGTGTCACTCGCCCTGTGTCTGCAGCAGAGGGAGGCCGTGTGTGTGCATGTGTGTGTATGTGTGTGTGCATGTGTGTGTGTGCATGTGTGTGTATGTATGTGTGCATGTGTGTGTGTGCATGTGTGTGTATGTGTGTGTGCATGTGTGTGTGTGCATGTGTGTGTATGTATGTGTGTAGTGGGGAGCGGTAGTGTAGCGGTTAGCGCGCTGCGCTATGAACCTGGCGACCCGGGTTCGATTCCCGCTCACGGCTAACACCAGTGACGATTATCTGAACCGGTCCTGGGCCTCCCCTAGGTCGACTCAGCCTTAAATGAGTACCTGGTGCGGTGTGTAAACATCGCCACTAGGGAGACAAAGGCGGTCGGGCGTGGTGCTGGCCACCCACCCCCTCGTGTACCGTTCCGGCCTTCATAGGTGCTCGCTAACAGCACTTGCCCCTACAGTCTGTTCAGGCTATACGGGGGATCTTTGTCTTTGTCTTTGTATGTGTGCATGTGTGTGTGTGCATGTGTGTGTATGTGTGTGTATGTGTGTGTGCATGTGTGCATGTGCATGTGTGCATGTGCATGTGTGCATGTGTATGTGTGCATGTGTGTGTGTGCATGTGTGTGTGTGCATGTGTGTGTGTGCATGTGTGTGTGTGCATGTGTGTGTGTGCATGTGTGGGTATATGTGCGGTAGTGGAGCGGTTAGCGCTACGCTGCGCTACGACCCTCGCGACCCGGGATAGATTCCCGCTCACGGCCAACACCAGTGACGATTATCTGAACCGGTTCTGGACCTCCCATGGGTCAACTCAGCCTCAAATGAGTACCTGGTGCGGTGCGTAAAACATCGCCACTAGGGAGACAAATGCGGCCAGGCGTGGTGCTGGCCACCCACCCCCTCTTGTGCCGTTCCGGCCTTCATAGGTGCTCGCTAAATGCACTTGCCCCTACAGTCTGTTAAGGCTATACGGGGGATCTTTGTATTTGTCTTTGTACAGCAACAGCCCGGTTGACGTCGTGGAAGCGTCTTCTGACAGGTGCGACGACGAATATCGAAACGACGTAAATCAAAGCGATTTGTGCGTGTGGGTGCGTGCGTTTGGATGCGTGTGGGTGCGTGTGGGTGCGTGTGGGTGAGTGCGTGTGAGTGCGTGTGGGTGCGTGTGGGTGCGTGCGTGCGTGTGGGTGCGTGCGTGCGTGTGGGTGCGTGCGTGTGGGTGCGTGCGCAGCTGAACTCCTTTCGCACCACCCGAAGTGCTGGGGAAAGACCCACGACAAACACCGCGTTGGCTGTGCGACGTGGACGCGTTGTCGTCCCTGTGTGTCGTGGTCTCGGTGACCCCCGACGCTGTGTCGGGGCTGGAGGAGTGGACGGGTCGCAGGGACTTTGGCCGTGTGGTTTTGACTGGAGGGGCCTCCAAGGCTACGATGTTGAGAGCCACTGTCTCCACAGTGAATATTGTCTCCATTGCGTAAACAGTGGTGATGCCCCCCTCCCGTTACTTTTGGGGCTCATACTTTCAATTAGGATGGATGTACAGACAAGAGACGGGGATGATAGGACACTGTGATAGCACGTCGTGCTATGGTACATACACAGACGACCGCATCAGAACTTTTAATAATAATTTTTTATTTTACCAGGTAAGGCCCACTGAGTTATATCGCTCCTTTTCAGAAGCGAATGATAGCTCAAGGGAGTAGCTTATTACGTGGAAATGATTGCGTGGAAATTCATAGGGGCATGCGAATACTCTGAACGCATGTTTCTAAACGTGGAGGGAACAACCGAAGGACCCGGATAAAAATCCAGAGCTACCACGGAGATAGAGACACTGCAAACTCCAAATATACAGCAGCAGGCGTAAGGGTCGAGATTGAACTCATGACCTGGACTCGTCCATCTGAACAACTGCCAAATCGCTGTCCGTGGTGCTGACGTTAAGAAAAAAACGCCACTTTTTTAAATTTTCTTGCTATGGATTTCACACCTGATGATGATTTCTTGTGTTGCAGTCGAAACGTCGCGAGAATTTTACTGTTAATATTTTCATTTTTTATTGTTTCCCTTCTACGTGACTTTACCGAAAGAACCAAGAATATGAATAAGGCGAAGCAGTTAACAATTCGCCACCACGGCAAACATCAGTGGCGAGTGATATCTAAACCGGTCCAGCCCACACTGACCAGCGTGTTGAGGTCAAAGAACCCGTGACCGACACTGCTTGGGGAGGGAGGCCTTCGTCCAGCAGTGGATTAACAAAGAGCTTTGATCTAATGAAATTGTCGTATTTCATACGTCCAGGGTTTGTGGTATGCCGCCGTGGTGTAATGGTTACACTGGTCAACACACTTTTTCTGGCATAAGGTATTCCAACGGTTTCAAGGTAATTTTGGGGTGCTGATTCCAAATCTGGCATCAGTTTTTGTCTATCACATCAGGTTTTTGAGACATCAAATATTGCATTTTCAATAAAAACTGCAGAAGAAAAATACACTATCCTAAAAATACAGCACCATATTTTAACACTAAAGCAGTCACTGACTCGCAACAACTTGCAATCATAAGTGACAGAGTTAATTTCGGGTAAATCTGAGATCAGATTTGGAATCAGCACCCTGAAATTAGTCTAAAACAGCTGCAAAAGTCCAGGCCAGAATTTGTTTTTGTTGACCAGTGAATTATCGCATTGCGCGGCAGTTTCAACAATTGCTACGTTTCTTAAACCCCGCCACTCTCCCACCGCCGTCCACGCAGCAGTACACATGGCTACAGCGCGGTTTAAGCCGATCAGCGGGTGCCGTGTGGTGGGTCAGAGTGTGGGTACCCGCACTTCTGTGTGTAAGAACCGGCTAAATCCCCATCTCGAGACGCTCTCCAGTCGAGAGCCACCTCTGGAGAGGGGGCAGGCCAGCCGTGGCACGAGTAAGCGATTGCAGGCCGGCAACACCTGCATGGCGTCCCTAGCATTGTGTACGGAGAGAAACACGTGCCTGTCCCAGGGGGGGGGGGGTGGGGAGTGGATATTTGTATTGTATATCTGAGCCATTGTGTTAGATCCCTTTTGATTATCCGATTTTCGGAGCCTCTGGACTGAACAGGGATAATCCATCTCGCCTTGGGTGTGTGCACCGACAATCAACAGGAATCATCCACACGCACGAACCCCCTGCCACCCTCTCCGCATTGTTCACTTCAACTCCCAGCGTGCAAAATTACACCCAGCGCTGATTTTCGATTTTATTTTTTGTATCGATTTTAAATGTTGGGGTGTGCGGGAAGGAGCATACGACAGCAGAACTGTGTAACGCGTGTTCTTGTTTTTTTCAAGCATCTTTGTACGTGCGATTGAGTGTTGCGGTGCCAAAGTTTGTTTGATTCTGTTCTTCCGTGTGGTGGCAACACGTCCAGGGAGCTCGATACCAACCGACGTCGGTGTCTACCGCTGCTGGTCACGACGAGAGGGCTTTAGCACACACACACACAGACAGAGAGAGAGTTCGTGTCTCTGATGCTCCTCCCTCCGCCTTTGAAAGAGCGCAGACCGCAGTGGGTTTGCTATATGGCCCATAGACTTGCATGGCAAATCGATTAACATTTCTCATAGACGTTGATTGCCATAGACTCTTACAATGCCCATAGGCTAACGTTGCCCATGATATATATATATTGTTCATAGACTTACATTGCCCCTAGACTTGCATTGCCCATTGAGTCGCATTGCCCATAGACTAACATTACCCATAGACTTACATTACCCATAGACTAACATTGCCCATAGACTAACATTGCCCATAGACTCGCATTGCCCATAGACTCACATTGCCCATAGAATAACACTGCCCCCACAGCCTTGCATATAGCAACGATATGTTCAAGAGATGTCGTGCAGTGTTGCTGTTGCTCCACGTGTTGATATGATGTCAAAAAGATAAATACGCAGCCCTGCAATTGCGAGCTCATGCCACTGATGTCGGGGAAAAAAACAGTCAATCGAGCAAGCAAGCAAATTCTAGAGTGGTATTTGGTCTACTCTTTCACGTCGACCAGATTAGTTGGAAGAGGTGCGAGTACCCACACTTTACCCCACCACGTGTGATCTGCCGATGCACAGACTTCTCACTGGAGCGATATCTTACTGCTGGGTGGACAGAGACGGTGAGGGCTTTGATAAACTTGCGGCGTTGTTTATTTCGGCCTGGAGACGGAGTCGAACCGACGACTCCTGGATTGCAAGTCCAGTGTGCTGACCATGGCAACGCTGCAGTGGCTGACCGCTTTCGTTTCTAAGTTAAGAATCTAAACACGTGGTGCCTATTCATCCGGGCATTTATATACGTGCGGCAAAACCGGTAACCGGAATTTTACTGGGTTTTTTTTCGTTCTGGTTCTTGGTAATGCAAAAAAAAAATATTTTAATAATCCTAGCATAATTAATATAAACACAGTGTGCGTGAATTAGAGTACGTACGTGTTTGTATTAGACACGGCGTGTGTGTGTGTCAGCGTGTGTTTAACAGTGTATGTGTGCGCGTGCATCAGTATGCGCGTGTGTGTGTGCATCACCGTGTGTGCATCACCGTGTGTGCGTGTGTGTGTGTGCATCACCGTGTGCGTGTGTGTGTGCTTCACCGTGCGTGTGTGTGTGCATCACCGTGTGTGTGTGCATCACCGTGTGTGTGTGCGTGCATCACCGTGTGTGCGTGTGTGTGCATCACCGTGTGTGCGTGTGTGTGTGTGCATCAGTGTGTGTGTGTGCATCACCGTGGGAGTGGTGTTGCAGCGGTTAGCGCGCTGCACAACGATCCCCGCTCACGGCCACCAACACCAGCGACGATTATCTGAACCGGTACTGGGCATCCCCTCGTCCAACTCAGCCTCAAATGAGTACCTGGTGCGATGTGTAAACATTGCCACGAGGGAGACAAAGACGGCCGGGCGTGATCCTGGTCACCGTTGTGTGTCGTCCCGCCCTTTATAGGTGCTCGCTAACAGCACTTGCCCTTACAGTCCGTTGAGGTTATAGGGGGGATCTTTGTCCTATTTGTGCCTTTGTCTTCATCGATGTGTGCGTGTCAGTGCTTGTTTACCAGTACCGCATGGACGTGTGTTTGTGTGTGTGTGCATCAATGTGTGTGTGTGCATCAGTGTGTTTGTGTGTGCATCATTGTGTTTGTGTGTGTGTGCATCATTGTGTTTGTGTGTGTGTGTGCATCAGTGTGTGTGTGTGCATCAGTGTGTTTGTAAAAGCATGTCTTTCTGGGTCAAGTGAAATAACGCTACAGAGAGATATATTTTTTTTCAGCGCGTACGGCAAAGCGCCAACAGCATTAATTGAGCCAACCAGGTCAGCTTGGGACAGTATGCTGTTAATTAAATTGTGGGCTTTAATGTCACAGCGAAATGGCCGTTCTGGCCTCAAGTTGCATATGCTAGCGAGACACTTAAGGGAATACGATTTGAATTGTACTATTGTCACGCGCGTATGTCTTAGCGCAGCGTGTATTCGGAACACGACGTGCGTTCTATAATATTTTGTCCTTTAAGTGTTTTTTTGTTTGCGTGCTATATTCGTGCCTGGTCACGAGATGAAGAATCCATGCCTCGTAGAACAGGGCGAACCAACGCTTCGTGTTGAACAACGGCCCGTGGAAGCGGATATAGTAGAACCACCACCGAGATCTGCACACGGCAGCGCTTTCCCACCCACTCTGCATACGACAGAATAATGGTTGTTGTATGACAGTCACATTTGATATTTGCAACTGTCATTGCTGGCTGGAAATCATTGCACAGTCATTGATGATGGGACTGAGACGATTAACTCACAACACCCTTTTGGGAACCTCGTTTAATCACAAGCGGCTTGCCTTGGATTTGAACCCAGGGTCAGGGCACTGCCAGGTCAGAGCCCTTGTCTCTGAGCCACGGGTCACCTCTACCTACGAACACGTTGTTTGGTGATGCTGCTGCTGTAATGACAGGGGTGTACAATTAACAACAACCTCAACACACTCGTCAGCAACACTGTGGATTTACAGGAAACAAAAATATCTGATCGTTGACTTTTTGGGGAATGGCCCTTCATAACGCACGTGGTATGAAGAAGCGCATCTACTGTTAAGGCGTGCGGTAGATGAGGCCCATTGCCCGAAACGTCACCTAATATTTTATATTTTCTTTTTAAGACCACGGTGTTATGTACTTTTATTTTTGTTGTTGTTTTTAAATGTGCTTATGCACCACTGCCAACCCAGCAGCAGCATCGCCAGCGACGTAGTAACTACATTAGATCAGCTGAGGGGGTGCGGCAATCGGTCAGATGGGGACCCGAATATTTGATTTTCGCAATTTGCAAAAGCCTGAACGGCACTGCTCCCAATTAAACAAACATTAAACGTGCAACGTAAATGAAATAATTTGCATAAAATGTTAATTCAAACTGTGTTTTAAATAACAGTTTGTTCCTTTTGCACTGTTGTTGAAAACATATGTCACGGTGGTTATCAAGGGAGCCCCTGGCCCACATGCTCGTCACGCTACTGAGCATCACCAAATCATGTTCCCACTTAAGTTGTTTTGCTTTTTGCCATTTTTGGTGACCCATGTAACCCTTGCAAACGAGAACCATCCCTGGTCTCTTGAGTTCCTCACCCTTGTTAACCAAAATAAACCTGAATTTAAATAATGATGGCTCGTTTCGTTCAACGTCTACATTTAAGTAGGGTCTTTGAAGTCAAAACAGTTGTTACCTAAAGCTCCCCGGTAAACATGTTATAATGTTTATGTCGGAGCTTAAAATCAGAACATGATGGTTGTATAATTTTATGCATGTTCAAGATGGTTTAAACGGTCCAGTTACAATGGTTGAATGGGCTTACTTGTGCTCGAAAACACATTCCCTCCCCACCCTCCCCACCCTCCCCACCCAGCCCCTCCCCACCCTCCCCTCCCCACTCAGCCCCTCCCTCCCCACCCAGCCCCTCCCTGCACGACGGTCGGACGGACACAATAATCCCCTGTGGGCTGGTGGAACCAGTGGGTCCCTACCAGTATGATAGCATGAGTAACATTCACTCAACATGCAAAGATAACTATTTAATTTTCACGAATTCATGGCTCAGAAAGCAAACACATCTCCATATCAGAGACATTGGGGCTTTCGTTTGGTAACAAAATAGTAAACAACAAGTATTTTTGTGAATGATTCATGAAAAGTTTGCAATAATGTACAAAGTAAAAACATACATTTTCTGAATTCACTCAAGCTTACTCAACAATGCGCACTTAAATATGCAAATCAGAAATTTTAGAAGGCACAACAGATGAACTTTAGCGTAAATTCAACGCCGTTTCCACGGGCAACCCGATTAAGTACTCCCGTGGAAGAAACATTACGGGGGAAGGGGTAGGCGAAGGGGAAACATAATTCCGCCCGCGGCCAATAAACAGGCCACGATTGCAAGCTCACGAGCAACACGAGGCACCGACGTCGCCCCACCAACAAAAACAACAAAAACAAAAATAAATAATAAAAATGAATCATAAAATAATAGAAATAATAATAGGAATAAAATAATAAATCACGACGTTTCGGGCGCAGCACAAGCGTCCGTCATCAGGTGGGACAACCACAGCAAGAAACAAATGCTGAAGGGGGCATGCCCGAAACGTCGTGATTTATTATTTTATTTCTATTATTATTTATATTATTTTATTATTAAATTGTATTATTGCAGTCACGAAAGCTTCAAATCTAGAACACAAACAAAAACAACGCAAATCGAGAAGAGCCGTCACAAGGTCACCAGTGACGACACCGCGCGATGGTTGACAACATTGAGAGATTGTTAACCCTTTTGGGAGGTAACGTGTAATTTGCCGTTAATTAGCCACTTTGCTCAGAGAGACCAATTTACGTACATTGATTAGTCTTAATGAGCTGAAGCAATAATGATGATGATCACGACGATCAACCTATGCCGAACGGAGCGTTCCATTAAAACATCGTAATGGATCGATGTGCGGTTATGATCTGGTGATGGAAATATTAAGGTTAAATTGGCGGAGATGAAAATGTTACATTTGAATAAGACAATCAATGTCGCTTTAACCTACGCTGCACGGTTGTTGCGTGTCGCACATTTATTTTGTCAATTTAGTTCTTTTTTGTCTGTGTGATTGTTGTTTGTTATCACTTAATTTCCATGCCCCGAAACATGTATGCTCACATCCCTGCTCTACGTTGTATGTGCTATGAAGAAGGGGCATTGCCTGAAACGTCGCCTATAATATTATTATTTCTATTTTAAGACCGCAGTGTTATTGATGAATGTGTCGAACTTTCCGCGTTGTCTCATTGGGCCCTCAAATGCGTCAAAGTGACGTCCATACACGCACGCCTGTGCGCGGGCATTCACGTGGTACAGGCGGTCCTATTTCCCATAGACAGTAGTTAAATGACAACTTTTTGGTAAATAAGAGGTTGATAAAAAAATAAAAAAAAATGCTCTCCCATGACCAAGGATTATTTTCTCTTAATTTCGCACTGGCACAACGTGGTGAAATATGGCTAAATAACCTCCACAACCCGCAACTGCGTGGGGAGGCCCTCATCCAGCAGTGGATTGACAAAACAATCCCTGCACATGTGTCAAGGTGTATTAGGCACTGCGATGATGGTACAGGTTGTTTATAAAGAGCACCGACGCGCCGGAAGAAAGTCTAGTGTGCACGTGCCATGTCGAAGTTGTTTCGTACCCCTCGTCGCCGACCGTGCTAATCGGAGGTGCGAAATCAGCGCGGCGTGTCGCGACTGTGCGGTTGAGACTCGAACAATTGATGAATTGAAGAATTGCCACTGATGGACACGCGGTGCACGTTGAGCCAGGGACGATCTCCATGACTGTCATCTGCATCGATCGGCTCGCTGAGCCGAGCACCATTCACTCATCATGCCGTATTCTTCGTCGACCATTTTTTTCAACAACAAAAACTACGTGGCTTTACCGAAAGACCCAAAGAATATGAGCTACTGCAGTCAAGAGAGCTTTAAGTCAGGATTTACCGTCACACGCTTTCTGTTTAATTCGACGTTCCGATGCTGCCATCTGGTGGGCGCTGACCTGGGATTTCACCAACCGCGTGAAAATCTATTTGAGACGAAGCATCAAAATCGTACTCTTTGGTTCTTTCGGAAAAGTCACGTAGGTATAAAATAAAATAAATAACGACGTTTTGGGCTTCCCCACCTGATGACGGACGCTTGTGTTGTGCCCGAAACGTCGTGATTTATTTTATTTTATACCTATGTGACTTTACCGAAAGAAGCAAAGAGCATGGATTCCTGCAGTCACGAAAGCTTCAAATCAAGATGAATGAATTTCAGCTTTCAAAAAGCACTGCTGTCTGCGCTCACTCTCTCTCTCTATTTCATCATTTGATCCCGGCCTGTCTTTGCCATGGTGGCTAGGAGATGTTAACTACCTCGCCTAGACTACAGGAGGTCATAAGTTTGATCTCGACCCTGACGCCTGCTGCATATTTGGAGTTTGTGGTGTCTTATTCCACGTGGTCGCATAGATATTTCTCCGGGTCCTCCAGTTTTCCCCTTCGCATTATAAACATCCATTTAAGAGTATTTGGCTGCTATACATTTACACATAAGCCACTTCTATTTAAAGCTTTTGTGACTGCAAGGATTCCTATTCTTGGTTCTTTCGGTAAAGTCACGTAGAAGGGAAATCATATTTAAGACACTTCGTTGAGGTACCATTTGTTGCCAGGTCCCTTCTGAAAAATAGCTACAGTATATGGTTCAAAGGACCTTACCTGGTTAACAATACATTCACCAAGGGCAACTGTGGCCACTCAGTGCTTGCTGAGCAACGATGAGTCTAAGACTTTACCTGAAACCTGTTGCTTGAATGACTCTCCTGAAATGGTTCCAAGGCCCATTATACCATCTCGTCACACCATCTAGTCCAGGGGTGGGGAACCTTTTACTGCAAAGGGCCATTTGGATATTTATAACATCATTCGCGGGCCATACAAAATTATCAACTAAAAAATTCGCCTGTTATATTTGGTCAAACATTTAATTAACTCATCCCTAATGCGATGTGGCTGGAGCTGCTTCTCTTTGGTGAGGCGTGTGTGATGTTAGCTGGTATTGATGATGTTGCTACTCGCAACTGCTTTTCCAGGTTTTCTCCTAGATTTATTGAATTTCGAGTCCCGCCTCCGGTTGCCTTGGCAGGGTCAGACCCAAATGAATCCACGGGCCTTATACGGCACGCGGGCCGGACGTTCCCAACCCCTGATTTCGAGTCACAACCATCACTGCACACCATCTCATTGCACCATCACGCCACAACATCACTCCTGGTAAAATAAAATACAATTTGCATTTTGTAGTATGTTTGTTGCCATTTGCTCGTCGTTCTCTGCAATATCGATCCCAATTCCATGAAAATATGATCTGACAAAAGAAAACAAAAATTTCAACAATCATCGAAGACGTTGTGGTGAATATAAACAAACAAGTGGAGATTTGTCTCTCAAACGTGGGAGGGTGTTTTGGTGGGGGGGTTATTGGGTGGGGGGGGTTATTGGGTGGGGAGGTTATTGGGTGGGGGGTGTTTTGGTGGGGGGGTTATTGGGTGTGGGGGGGGGGTTATTTGGGTGGGGGGTGTTTTGGTGGGGGGGTTATTGGGTGGGGGGGTTATTGGGTGGGGGGTGTTTGGGTGGGTGGGTGGGGGGGTTATTGGGTGGGGGAGTTATTGGGTGGGGGGTTATTGGGTGGGGGGTTATTGGGTGGGGGGTGTTTTGGTGGGGGGGTTATTGGGTGTGGGGGGGGGGGGTTGGGTGGGGAGGTGTTTTGGTGGGGGGGTTATTGGGTGGGGGGGGTTATTGGGTGGGGGGGTTATTGGGTGGGGGGGTTAATGGGTTGGGGGTGTTTGGGTGGGTGGGGGTGTTT
Source organism: Lethenteron reissneri (assembly GCF_015708825.2). Lineage (NCBI taxonomy): Eukaryota > Metazoa > Chordata > Hyperoartia > Petromyzontiformes > Petromyzontidae > Lethenteron > Lethenteron reissneri. The sequence goes on from NC_083783.1 coordinate 10,006,093, forward strand.
GGGTGGGTGGGGGGGTTATTGGGTGGGGGGGTTAATGGGTGGGGGGTGTTTGGGTGGGTGGGGGTGTTTGGGTGGGTGGGGGGTGTTTGGGTGGGGGGCTATTGGGTGGGGGGGTGTTTGGGTGGGGGGTGTTTGGTGGGGGGAGACAAAAACAGAATCCCAAGAATCGCGCGTGACGTCAGGCCCCCCCCACCCCTCGCCCCGCCCCTCGCCCCGCCCCCCTGTTTGCCGATTTTTTTTCCGAGGCCTTCGCACTAGAGGCGTCACGACTGCAATTAATGACAAACGGAGGCGTTGAAGAGACGTCGACAGTCAGAAGATAACCGCCAAACTCGCCCGCCCGTCAGTGCGCGTCGTTTTCTCGCCGTTAATTTAAGTGCGAGGCAGAAATAAAACGCAACAGTTCTCGCACGAAAAACAACCAAACCATGTGGTGATTGTGCGGCGTTACTGTACGGGAACAGAGCGCATTCACTCGAAGCTGCTGCTACTGCTGCTGCCGCTGTCACTGTTGACGGGTTCGCGATAAAACAACAACAACGAGAGGGTTTAAAGTCTCTGTCGGTGAGTTGTACTTACACTCGAGTCACGTCTACAATGAGCCTCGCCGCGGTGTCATTCGCAGCTGTTTGGCCGCGTTTGGTGCTGTTTCAAGTAGCCGGTAGGCCGCAATTGAGGCCTTGGTCATACTTCCCCACGCTCGTTCACTGCTTAGCCATACTTTACCACGCTTGTTTGACCACGCTTCCCTACGCTCATGCTCTTTGGTTCAGTGGTTACTTGGCCGTACGCTACGTCACGCTGGTTCAGTGGTTGTTTGACCATACTTCACCACAGTATCACGTTGTGGGAAGTGAAACGGTGGTTGACGTGCAATTATTGGGCCCCGACCATAGGAATGTGGAATTTCCACCACTGGCACAGCGCCACCACCGGCAGACTCGGACCATCCTCACTGTATCATCATCACCCTCACTGTATCATCATCATCCTCGCTGTATCATCATCATCCTCACTGTATCATCACCCTCACTGTATCATCATCCTCACTGCATCATCATCACCCACACTGTATCATCATCATCCTCACTGTATCATCATCCTCACTGTATCATCATCATCCTCACTGTATCATCATCCTCACTGTATCATCATCATCCTCACTGTATCATCATCCTCTGTATTATCATCATCATCCTCACTATAATCATCCTCACTATCATCATCCTCACTATCATTATCATCACTGTATCATCCTCACTGTATCATCATCTTCACTGTATCATCATCATCCTCACTGTATCATCATCATCATCCTCACTGTATCATCATCCTCACTGTATCATCATCATCCTCACTGTATCATCAGAGAAGAGGTTTTCCCCTTTTATCTGGCAACTAAACAGGTGTTAAGATGTTAAAACACCAAACTGAAACCTTTTACAAGGAATCATGTCTGCATTAACCACAGTGATTGTGGTCAGAATGCAAACACACTTCTCGTATTTTGGTACTGGCAGAGGAGGTCCAATGATATATCATCATCAGTCATGGACGATCTACTGCTGGATGAAGGCCTCCAGGCATAGCTTCTGTGATCTGGCGAGAATCTGGCACATTCCCGGCGACTTGGTCATCGGCTGTATGTATGCGAAGCAATATTGAGTGCCTTATATTATTGCATCTATACATTGCTTTGCCCGGGTTGCTGTTTGTCGCAATTATTAAGGCGAATGGTGTGGCCAGAACCTCGCAGCCCCAGCCACCCTTGTTTCCCCTGAACTGGTGTTCTTCATTTGATTGAATGTTTTTAAATATATAAGCTTGAGTTCACCCAGGAGGTTACCGCAATGGTTTCATTTGTGTTTCTGCTGATGACAATGTGCCTCGTGGCCCCGGGATTGAACGTGACGTCAATGTACACAATCCACAATGACACCACTCCCCTGTAAGTATATACAGTCCAGTCGCCGCTCTTTAAATGAAACTTATTGCCATCAGAATATTGGATTTCTGCCATTCTCTCATGGCCCCTCGATGGAGGCAAATGCCTCCTAACGCTCTTCATAATTAATTGTACGTGTATTCTTCTTGATGTGCAAGGACTCGTATAAACAAGTCATACACGAGATTGCATATGATATCTACACGCCTAAGAGTAGAGGCATAGCTTTGAAACCCGAGAAGTATGCAGAGAGGTGAATGTCATTGTAGAGTAATTTAGTTAATGCTGTAATGTTGCACCAAAGTACTTTGAGATACAGTCAGTCATGCACTGGCATGGGGGAAACTCATCCAGCAGTGAATTGACAAGCCAGTGTGCGTAATTCCCTCGAGGTATTCCACAGTAGAAGAAAATAAGCGGGGATTTGCACAACATCATTATACTCTAGCTTTGTTTCGTCTTAGTGATTACTGGTGGTTACATGCGCGAAGCACTTTTTTTTAGATACCGTGTCGTTGTGTGACTGTGCGCTTTGTGCGTGCTTGTGTTGGTATTGCTAGCCTCACCATCCCTATCCTGTGATGGTGCTGGCCACATTACAAAAAAATTACTCGGGGGTGGGGGGCGGGCGATATTTCAACAATGCAACAAATATTTGTGTGCCGTAAAGAAAGGCCATTGGCCGCAATGTTGCCTACTATATGTTTGAAATTTTTAAGGCCACACTGTTATTTGTGTATGTTTATTGTATGCTACAGTCAGCACAGCATCACCAAGTCACGTGTTAAACCACAAGGATATTTTACATTTTGTGCTCTCATTATTCTTGGTACTGAATTATTATTATTCTGTTGCAGGGAGAGAGGAGCGATGTTGATGGCAATGGAACTGCCCAGGCTCACGAATGCCCTGCGGTCGTTCACCAATGTCAGCAATAGCAGCTTTGAGCCAGACACGGACTCGGACCTTGACCTACAGGTGAGCACCACCTTGATAGCGGAGAATGTTGCGTCACTGCGTCAATCGTACATCACGTTGCCGCAATAGCAGGCCCATCGCGTGGTTCAAAATTATGTTCTTCATATGTTGAACTTCTTTCACACCATAAGTAGCCAACCATGCTGATCGGAGGTGCAGGGGAAGGACAACAAGCTAAACACATAAAGCAGTTTTAAAGATATGAGTTTTCAATATATATTATTTAAAACTGCATAGCTGCAGTGGCTTCCTATTATCGGAAGGAAGGGCGTTCCAGACGGCCGCAGAAGCGCATCTGAAAGCGCGCGATGCAGTGACCGTCTTTGTTAGACGGCAAGCCACAAGCCGCTGTGAGGACGAGCGGAGTTCACGTGATGGTTTATGCTCCTCGGTTTATTTCTGCGTGACTTAACGATGTGACTTACAGGAAGGCGCAACCCCAACAAGGAAGACAAAAGTAGTCTCACGTGCATGGATTGTAGAACGCTTTGCAGCATGCACGCTAACAACATTCAACATTCATCCACGTTTTATAAACACGCAGTTGTTTAAACACAAACGTATCTTCCCTAAAGCAGATAATGACGAAGAGGCAATGGTAGAATGCCATCGTTTTTCACTCCTGTGCCGCTGAGACATATTCCTCAAGCGTAGACTCGTTTTGAGTTTGGAGGAACGACTTCCATTATAGATTTTCCACATTGACCAGTGTGGGATGAAGTGTGCTCAAATATTGACGATTGTTTTCCCAAGTAATATGAGCAAACGTGCAACACACCCATGACAGTAAAATCGTTTGTTCGGAAATGGCTAAATAAAAGGTTGCCGTCAAAGACATTTGGTTCAGAACAGGTTCTGTTTGAAACCAATGTCATTTGGAAAGACTCACCACAGCCAACATTAACAATGTCTGCTTGTAGCCTGATGTCATAACAAACTGTTGGACCATTGCTAAAAGTGTCAATATATATTTTTTTCTGCAATAATCCAGTTTTAATGATGAATGTTGTGATTCTAGATTTGAAGCTTTCGTGACTGCAAGGATTCATACTCTTAGGTTTTTTCGGTTAAAGTCACGTAGGTAAAAATAAATAATGAAAGTAAAAATAATAGAAATAATAATTATAAAAATAATATAAGTAATTCATCTTCATATAATTTTCACTTTTATTATTTATTTTTATCTACGTGACTTTACCGAAAAAACCTAAGAGTATGAATGCTGTGAGTTTGTTGATACTTGTGCTTGCCTAGCACAGTCCCTTATTTTTTGTAATTCAGAACAGAATTAGTTTTCCTCCATTAATTAGCCACTCTCTCTCAGTCCAAGAGGCAGCTGGTCAAACAGACGTCGGGCAACGTGGGGCTGAGCTGGAAGAAGGTGGTCGACTTCCTGTCGTGCAGCATCGTCAAGAGCCAGCGCAGCCAGCTGAGCGACGACCTGCGAGCGCTGCTGCAGGTGGCCAAGCGGATCGGTGAGACTTCGCCGAGCGTCGTTACCCTTCCACTGTGAGCGGACCGGTGTGTTTGTGAAGGTTTCTTTTATTTGCCCTGACAAAGCACCATTAGGCCATGGTGCCGTCAGTCTGCAAGGTAATCTGAAGTGATTTGTTTACCTTTTCTATACTCTGCACTCCTATCATTGTTTTAGTATTGTTCTCGCCCGCCGCTCCTGGACATCTGTGAACAAGAGCTTTATAGCTCATCGGATTCCTCCAGTATAAAGATGATTCTAGAAAAGATGATGGCTGGTCGATGAGAATAATGATGGACTGGCAACCAAAGGAGGGGATCACACCCGATAGTGCATTTAAACGCAATGATATCAGGCAGCACCCTATGGTCTGAACTCAAAGGAATTCTACTAAACACTTTCGAAGTGTCCCCAGTACGTCAAGCCAACGTGCGATTTTGTTTGCTCATTTATTTATTCCCCCCCGCCCGCCCCACACCGAAGTTGGCAGCGAGGAGGACACTGAGTCGGTGGAGTGCGCCGCCGCATTCCTCTTCGAGACTTTTGCTCCAGGCGAGGAGGAGGAGGAGGAGCGGGGAGGAGCGAGCGCAGCCTGGCAGGAGCGAGCGAGCCGTCTGCGCGGCGCGCTGGGTCCCGTGCCCCCCGGCGCCGCTCGCGACGCCAGCGACGTCGTCGCTCGGATCGTGTCCCGGCTGCCCGAGCCCTCGCGCCTCTCCGAGCTCTCCTTGCCCAGCAAGGAGGAGCAGGTAACAATGTATTCTAGATTTGAAGCTTTCGTGACTGCAGAAATGCATATTCTTTGTTTCTTTTGGTAAAGTCACGTAAATAGAAAAAATCTATTTTCGTCTAAATTTTTTAAATTTGTATTATTATATTTTCTATCTATGTGACTTTATCAAAAGAACCAAACAATAGTAACGAATTGGCATGTTTTGTTTACTTGACAAACCTGACTAATTGGCTGTGTCGGGTGGTGGCAGATTTAACGACACATTTTTATTTTACGCGATCTAACCCGAAAACCTCATGTTAAATACCTTGCCGAGTATACGAGATGTCGCGAGTTCAATCCCGACCCTGACGCCTGTATATTTGGAGTTGGCATGTTCCCCCCGTGGATTTTTCTCCAGATCCTCCGTTTTTTTGCTCCACATTCATAAACATTTTCCACGTGATAAAAGCCACTTCGTGGGGCGATCATTTGTGGCCAACTCGCTTCTGAAAATGAGCTACGTAGCTCAGTGGGCCTTACCTGACAAAATAAAAAATTGTTTCATCGTTTAATAAGCATTTGAGTTGGCCTGCTTGGTTGGCATCGGCCCTGGATTAAACATTTCCATGCTCTTCTCCATTGGTTGGCATGGGTCCTGGTGCGAGGAATACAACGATGCCGCCAACCCCTGTCCAAGTTGTTGTCTTAGCCCCCGGCGCCCGAGCCGGGCTCAGGGGCGATCTGCACACTTATGAACGAATGAATCTGCAATTGGGTGAAAACTGTGAATCATGGGAACGTTTACAAATTTGTGGAGCAGTTGCATTTGAACAAAAGATGCTCTTCGCTTTCACTTACGAATCGAGCTGACAAGAGCATGACAAATATGCAGTTTTTTTTGCTTTAGTTTGCTTGCTTAAACAAATGCTGGTGGCTAACGGTGCTACCTATACTGCACCACAACAATGCATCTTGGAGTTTGTATCTACGATTTTCTTCACCGTCTCCCGTTATCACTGTTGGCACCCGGTGGAAATTCGACCTGTTATCGGTTATTGAATGTAATTGTTTCCACACTTATCTCTTCATCTACTTATCCACCATCGGCACCCGCTTGGACACGCACGTGATTGAGCATCGCTGCCGCTCAAGTGTGGTTTGTTTCTGTTTGCGCTGCGCGTTCAAAAACTTTCGCCACGCGCCGCTGCGGGAATCTTCCGGAGTTGAATGTATGATCATCTTGCGGAGTTGAACCAACTCAACTGGTCTAATTCAGCTCATGTGTAGAAATGCTCTTCGCGCAGCCCGGCCCGGAAAAGCGCGATTAAATCGCCGGTTTTTTTTCTTTCCCGTTTTTCTTTTTTTCTTTCCCGTTTTTCTTTTTTTTCTTATCAGGACGACGATGGCAACACCTGCGCTCCGTTTGGGCAGAACATCCCCTTCTCCTCCGACGGCTTCGACCTGGAGCCCGCCGACAAACTCATCGCCCGGAGGCACCTCGATCCGCCAAACCAGCTGAGCCTCGACTACTCGCGCTTCGTGAAGGCAGCGGGCGGCCGGGAGGAGGGGGCGGCGGGCCAGGCCAGCTGCGTGGACGGCGGGTGGCTGCGCAGCCAGGTGGAGGAGTTCGTGGCCGCTGGCGGCTCGAGCTTGCCGTCCGCCGAGCTCTGCTCGAGCCTCTTCGAGGCGCTCATTTCGGACAAGAGCGACAACGCGCTTCAGAACGAGGTATGCCCCCACCCCCCCCCGAAAGACGGGGAGGTAGGGGATAGGGATTCAACACTGATCAAGGGAACTTTGGAGGTCTGACAACAACAAAAATTCTAGATTTTTCAAGAACAATTTTCAGATCATCTCTGCGGTTTGGGGTCATTTACATGATGTACTAATTTAAAATGTGTCGGGACGTGACCTAATGCCGCGGGATGCCATTTCAAAATAAAGTAAATCATTTAATAATTTTGATCGTTGGAAAATGTGCCTCGGCCTGATTTTTTTTAATTAATCCCAAAATTGCAAATGCATCCATTGTTTGCAGGGTCATTTAGAACCTCGAGGCTGTTAGGATCAAGTTCATTGTCAGAATCAGCCACGTTACGCTCAGATTTTAATTGGATTTTAGTTGATTGTCTCCGACCGGTCATCAATGAATCCACCAAAAGAACCCATTCTCATTAAATTCCAGGATGTCGTACAACAAACGTTGGTGTTGGTGCAAGTGAGAAAGTGCTGCTGCCTCCTGCTGTGTGTAAGAGAGGTCCTTTGAAAGAATGTCGGTGGTTGTTCTGTGATATCCGCTTCTCACAGAGGTGTTCTGTAGCATGAAGGGATTATACTGCCTTATGAGAGATCGGTATTGGATCATTGTTTTTTAACCCGACGCTGGCAGGCACAATTTGAATAGAATCGGTGGGGGCGGTGGTTTTTTCCCCAAAAATAGGAATGCAGAAAGTGCTGCAAATTAGATGTTTAACTTTGAATCATTGATTGATTGAAACGTGCCACCACTTGAGCTCGCTCTGCACGAACGGCTGCACTAACGATTGCGCAACACCATTAGCCCGGAGAAAGTAAACCTCCCACTCCCGAGCGGCTCCGCGGTGGCACGGCGCGCCGTCCCAAGGCTCATTTAGAGTGCGGCAAACGGCTTTTAACTCCACGAACCCCAGTGAAACGGTGATTATGGTTTTAATCAGCGGGAAAGCCAGCTGCCTTTAACGACGCTGCGCGCATTCTTTTTTTAAAAAGGTACAATTACCAGTAACTTTGCAAACTTTCCTCCGCCGGGGGGCTCCATATGTTTTTCCGGTCGTTGAGCTCATCGCCTTGAAGCTTCTCTACCCCATTACCCTTTCCTTCCCCTTGAGTAGCGCATTCATTGTGGAACTGCACTCTCTTAGGAGCAATATTTATGTTCTGTTCGGATACTTTCGGGAGGAAAGTTAGAGCAAGCATTGTGCAAGTCTGCTGAATTAAAAAACTTGGGTTAGAGACTTACAGAGCGTTAAGTGTGTCCTGTTGGGTGAGAGAAACCACCACTTTCGAAGGGCCTCTTATTATTGAATTGGGTCAGTTGCATCATCTTCCAGGTCAGTGCCCTGATGTGGGAACCGACAGCAGGAGTTCCGTGTTATCTTTTTAAAAGGCATTTTTGTTAGATGTAAACTAATTATTTTTCATCTAACATGTCAGGTCTTTGTGGAAAATTTTAATATTTCTGCCTTGTGTGTTTATACATTTACAACGTTATCCTTTTGGATTTTTTCTGAAGTTTATTTTAACCAAGTCATTAATGTCCTTGCACACATTAAATATGCATGCATATGCAATCTTCCATCTTTACAGAAGTTCCCGTTTTGTGGGGTAGAGTGTGGTTACTCCCATCTCTTTATGTGTGTCTAGTCAGTGTAGAAGGGTAGGCTGGAGTGCCTTCTGGAGGGACACTCTAAAACTCTCCTACCTGGAAAGTCCTTCCATCGGTAGTGGCATGAGCATGTCATCTCAGGGCTTCCTCTTGGTAATTTTCCATGCGATGATCATCCTTCGAGCAGAGCACGTGCGGAAGTGCAGGGTCCCTCTTGTGCATTCACGGTATTCGAAGGGATTTTCGAAATATTATATCAGCATCCAGAGGCAGTTTTCTAATACAGGATGATGCACTGGTGTATTCGGGACTTCTCAATGGACGTGTCTTCATCTCAGGACACGACGCCGATGGGGACGTTTCAAATGCAATCGTAAACAAAGACAACAAAAATGTGACGACAATAAAAACCATTTGCGATTAGCCCTTTCCCATTCCGATGACGTATGTGTACGTGCACGCCATCAGTTTTTCTTTTGATTCCATATTTTAGTTTGTTTAGTTTTTCTTCCGATCTCGTTCTCATGTCATACTTTATCGGAATCTAAATAACTTTATTGGTGTTTTTAAAAACAACGGCGCTATGCCTCTCTAAATACAATTTCGAGATTCAGTGGTGAACTGGACCCACCCTGAAATTTACAGACGTATCTGAACAGGAAAGGGTTACGTTACAGCAAGCGACTAAACTCCAGCAAGCCACGCGGCTGCATATTCCGTGTTTGATGATTGACATTTTGATGTGTGTTCCACCGCACTGTGTCTTCCCAGCTGTTCGAGCTGCTGGGAGTGGGCGGGTTTGACTTCATCACAAAGCTACTGCAGCAGAGGAAGAAGATTGTGGACTGTGCCATGGAGCCCGTGGATGAGGGTCCTCCGGTTAATCGTGGTGAGAGAACCTCCATTCACTCGCCCCCACAGCGATTGAGATCATAGATGACTGGTGTTCTGAGTGAATCTGTGGGTGTCAGAATGTTAAACCTGCACCGCTGAGATCCGTGCATTCAAATCCGGGCAGGAGCCCGTAATTAAACCAGGGCTGTCGACTGCAAAGAGCTGACAGCGTCAGAATGGTTACGAATGAGTGCATGCAAAATATGGTTCTTCGTTTAAATTTGTGTTTGGAGATCTGATAATTAACAATATATATCTATATCGGGTTGGCTCTCCTGCGGTGAACATTACTGCCAGTGGCAAAGCAGATAAGAAAGTTTTGTCGCTTATTGTGTTCAGCAGAGGTCCTTCATGTCATTTCTGCATCTGTGGGCCGTTTTCGAACACGCAGGAGTTGCACTGCTGTGCGAGAGATCCAAATGGTTGGTTCTTCTCTTGCGGTGACACTCTTGGCACAATCGGCTTGGGGATTGTAGCAGATTGGCCACAGCTGATGATTATGGCATCGAGTTTCATTCTTTCTTGCGCTGAACTCGTAGGCGACTTGAGCGACTATGTATGTGCGTATGTTGAACTTCTTTCGCGCGGTACATAGCCGACCGCGCTAATCGGGAGTGCGGGGGAAGGACAACGAACCAAACACAAAAAGCATTTCTAAAGAAATTCGTTTTCGATCTAGACTTAGAGGCCGCCACGCCCCACCCGTGTCTTTGTGCGCTCAGGTCCGGCAGGGGGAACGGGGGCCCCCGTCGGCCCCAGCGTCGCCCGCCAGGTGACCGTCCAGTCGGAGACGGAGCGGCTGTTGGGGAAAGCGGCACGCCGCGAGGAGAAGCGCAGCCTCAAGCGCGATCGTCGCAACGGCGACGACGACACCGCCGCCACCGCCGCCACCGGTGTCAACGGATTCGATCCCCTGGCCCTGCGGCTCCAGAGGTGCAAGAAGACCCAATGGTTACAGAGCTCTGGGATTTAGAAGAATATTTATTTATACTGCAGGAATCCAACGAGTGTTATAAAGCACCTCTTTCACAGATATAACAAGATCACGTGCCCAGTGGTCGTGGGTCGCCTTGGGCTGTCCCATCATTTTCACGTGATCGTCACTTCCAGCACCCGTAATTTTCCGCATTGTAATCATCGTCGTGATTGTTTTATTATCACGAATTGTCGTCATCACGGTTGTCATTTTCAGCATCGTAATTGTAAAAATAATTGTCACCATCTTCAATGATGTTATCATCATCATTGCCATCGTGAGCGTGATCGCAAATTTTCAACTTCACCATTGTCAACATCATCTTCATCAAAGTGCCATACACAAATTGGTTACTAAACCGCTTTGAACATGCGAAAATTATTCACTGTAATTGGGGTCCACTCGGTGAATGTGCATGAGATTAAGAATAACATCCATGAAGTGCACGTGAAAAGGTTGGTTTTTTTGGCGATTTGTAGAAAACTGACGATTATACCGCCACACACATACAAACACTGCACTGAGTGTGGCCCTTCAATCGTTCAGGGCGGATAAGTACGTATGTTTAACTTCTTTCGCACCGTACACAGCCAACTCTGCTAAGCAGAGGTGTCGGGGAAGGACAACAAATTAAATACAAAAGCAGTTCTAAAATTACTTTTCAATCTAGATTTAAAAGTGCATTGCTCCAGTGGCTTCCTAATATCGGAAGGAAGAGCGTTCCAGACGGCCGCAGAAGCGCATCTCAAAGCGCGTGATGCGGTGACCGTCTTTGTTCGATGGCCAGCCATGGAAATGTATCGATTTTAAAATGTTATTTTAAAGATTTTGTGATATACGCATTTCTGATATGATTTAGAATAGCGCTCCAGTGGCAGCAGGACATCGCCTCTTTTATGTGTGTATGTTGAACTTCTTTCGCACAAACGTAGCCAACCGTGCTAATCGGAGGTGCAAAAGCTAGGACAACAAATTAAACACTACACAGTTCTCAAGATATGAGTTTTCAATATATACGATAAAAAATAAACTAAATCTTGGCACGGGTGCAATGCGTGTGGCAGGGAGGAGGCCCTTCTGAATGCTCAGATCGCACCGATACTCCTGCCCCGGGCTCAGTGGACCGAGCCAGAGAGATTCCCCAACGTGTACGACGCCTACGCGGACGCGCGCAAGACGTCGGCCTTTGTCGGAGGCTCCAAGGTATGGGGAGACGCGCATTTTGAGTGTCCGTGGAGATCGCAGTCTTAAAGCGTCGTCAAATAACCAGCGTGCACCGCGCAGTGTCGGATGACCATAATACAAATTATAATAATGATAATCTCAGCATTTATACGGAACTTGAACGACTCGGCAACTGAAAGCACCACGCATCACATCTCAGAACATTCCAAGGGGACCCCCAGTGGCAGCAGCCCCCGCGCAGCACAAGACGACTCATCCAACAGTAGATAGACAAAATGGCTGTACATGTGCATTACGTATGACTTTGTAATTGGTCTACTCTACGTATGAGGGGTTCCAGTGTAACTGTGAATTCATTAGTACCACTACAATTAACACTGAAATGTGGTGCTGTTGGGATAGTCCCCCCTCCCCTCCCCGTCATATGAATGTGGAATTTCCACCAATGGAGATTCAGAAATAACGTGCGTTGAAGCTTATTCGTCACGCTGGCCTGCCCGGGTCCCTTTCCTCTGTGCACGTTGACACAGATGCTTCTGCCAGAAGGCTTCTCGGTGCAGAACAACAAGATGTACGAAGAGATGAGCATCCCACCCACTCCACCACTGCCCATCGGAATCGCAGAGAAGCCGGTTTTCGTCCGCGACCTCGATGAGGTGGGGTACTTTGTGATCACAAACACACACGCGCACTCACACACAATGCACGTATTGCCGTCGGGTCATGCCTTTCAATAGCTAAAGGTTCAGCCGTGTAATTTTCTGCTCACGGCACCGCTGGAAGAAGGGCCTCCGTGAGACGGAGCTCGTAGAAGTCCTGTTTGAGGGCATTTGGCCTACTCTACCACCCTGGCCGGACATCTTGGAAGAGGTGGGAAGACCCACGACTCTTGACTCCTACTTGGTGAACAGAGGTTGGGGAGAATTTTTTTTTAACCTGCCCACTGATGAAAACGGCGATCTCTGGAAGGCCGGAGTGGCAATCGTGACTTTGCGACAGCAGCCCCAATAAAAAAACACTTGCAACTACATTCATAGAACCACATCCAGTCTTTGTATCCTCGGCTGTCTAAGCAATGCTTTTGACCTTATCACCCAGAATGCACCTGATCTCATCGGTAATTATTTCTTACACAACCCATCAGGATAGTATAATTTCGGCACCGTTTATTCAAGACGAGAAAACTCACAACCGCTTTTGGCGCAAAGTGTCTTCGTCAGCAGAGTCCGGCTCGCTTGAATCGGTGCTGGTAAACTGCCGATCTTACAGGCGATCACCCCTCTCCTTACAGCATCAGCTGTTGATAGCTAAGCAGATCACGACGAAACGTCTCCTCGTATATTTTTTGTTTACTTTCAGGGCAGCGCTGTTGACGAACATGTTTTTAGGTTTTCGCGAATAATCCACTCGTTCACTCGCTCCCTCTCTCTCGCTCACGTCTCCACCTCGCAGATCGGACAGCTGGCCTTCAGCGGCACTCAGAAGCTGAACCGTGTGCAGTCGCTGGTGTTCGAGACAGCGTACCACACCAACGAGAACTTGCTTATTTGCGCCCCCACGGGCGCTGGCAAGACCAACGTGGCCATGCTGACTGTGCTGAGAGAAGTCCGGCAACACGTGGGACCTGGTGGGCTCCTCAACAGCGGAGACTTCAAGGTGGGTGAGACCCCTGGCTGCGGCGATGGCGCCGCTGGGCGTGGTGCGGATTTCGATGGCGGGGCTCAAAAGTGCATCTAGCCTGGCGCAAAGGGGTGGGCTGGGTTTGACGTCGCTCTCAATTCATGTCAAATGGCGGCATTTGTTATGGATGGTGGTGGTTAGTGATGATGGTAATGTTGATAATGGAGGTGGTAGTCGCAGGTGATCATTGGTGCGTATAATGTTTCTGTCGGTGCTGTTCATTTGTTGTGGCGGTCGTGGTTGTGAATTTACGCATGTTGAACTTCTTTCGCACCATACGTAGCCCACGTTGCTAATCGGGATTGGTGGTGAAGAGGAAGGTGGTGATAGTGATTATGATCGTGCTGATCATGATGGCAGAGGTGACGAAGCCTATGATGGTGATGATGGAGATTAAGATGATAATGACTCTGCCGATGCCATTGCTGATGCGTTGCTGGTGATGGCGATGACTTTACTGATGATGGTCATGATCATGAGCATGATTACGGTGATCTTGCTTCTCACGTCAATGACTTGTGTTGGTTTTCGTGATCACCACGGTGGTAATGTCAACCGTGGTGGACGTGACATTGACAAGTGCTGGCAGGAGTAGTGATTAGGATAGGAGTGGCTGTTGGCCAGAGTTATCATTAAAATATTTGCTTTTAAAAACAAACATTTGGTTTCAATCGCAGCTACATGCGATGCAGGAATCATCAGGTAGACTCTATTGAAATCCAGACAGTTACATCTTTTATTCGTTGAGAAAGCACGCTCACTTTTCATTACGTGTCTGCAATGTGAGGCCACATGAGCCCTCTTTGAAGCCCGCTTGTACGTTTTGTGATATGTTAAAACACCGCACGTTTTGCAAATTCCCACCATTGGATGTGACCTGTGGAATATTTGATGCGGAGCGCACGGCTGGTGCAATGAACATGGAATTGTACGATCCAGCTTACTTGGCATAAAAAAAAACTGCACGCACGAAACAACACATCCGTATAATTTAACGCAACGTGAAATCTCTCTTTCGCGTGCTATAAATTATTTCTGTCGGGTCGCTCTTTATTTTTTCCTTGGCAGCCATACAGCTTTGCCGCGTTTTTTGCCCACATCTGGTTTGATTTGCCCTGCCACCACGACGTTAAGCACAGTGTGCACGCAAAGTGACGTCGCTTTGGAGGGGATGCATCAAATATGCATTACCTCTCACTGTGGGTTGCTATATTAGTGTCACCCCCACGTGTATGCATATATATTATTTTATTTCTCTGCCGGCAAAGCTGGCGGTCGTACCTTTAGATCAGTGGTTCTTAACCTTTACTGCAGCCTTGCACCCATTTGGTTCTCAGTCGGTAAAAAAAAAATGTATAATAATAAATACTTAGGGTTTGATGAAACAAAGTAGTTGTATCTTCTTGGTTCTTTCGGTAAAGTCACGTAGAAGGGAAATAATAAAATAATAAAAATAAAACATAATAAAATAATTCTCACGACGTTTCGGCCACAACGCAAGCAGCCGTCCTCAGGTGAAGAACAGGTCTGTCGGAAAGACAGCGTCTTATGTTTATTTTTATTATTTTATTATTTCCCTTCTACGTGACTTTACCGAAAGAACCAAGAAGATGAATCCCTGCAGTCACAAAAGCTTTAAATCGAAAAAGAAAGTACTTGTACTTACGTGTCCGTACGGGCATCTCGCACCCCCAGGGGGTGCTTGGACCCCAGGTTAAGAACCAGTGATTTAGATAAACGTATGGCATGCCTCTCTGGCCCAACAGCAGGTACGGGAAATGCAACTTCAGAGAGTTAGTTTTGGTAGAACTAGCCAATAGCAACAAAAAGTTTGCGCGTGTGTCTTCAGGTGTAGCTATGTACATGCGGTAGTAGGTTGACTCGGCCTCAAATGAGTACCTGGTGTTGTGTGTAAACATCGCCACTGACGAGACAAAGGCGACCTGGGGTAGTGCTGGCCACCCACCCCCTCATGTGCTGTGTACCGGTCTTCATAGGTGCTCGCTAACAGCACTTGCCTCATTATGGGGGATCTTTGTAAGATAGGAGAGCAGTGGTATCGTAGTTAGCACACTCGCTATGAACCTGACGACCTGCGCGTCGTCTTTGTTGCGTGCACTTGCATGCTATGCCATGCGAGTATGCGGTTGTGCGTGCGCGTGTTTGTGCATATGCATTCCCCTGTTGTGCTGTTCCTACGTACATACTTATGTACGCGCGCTTGCTCGTGTGTGCTGTCCACAGATCGTGTACGTGGCCCCCATGAAGGCTCTCGCGGCCGAGATGACGAGCAACTTCGGCAAGCGCCTCCAGCCGCTTGGCATCGCGGTGCGAGAGCTCACGGGAGACATGCAGCTCACCAAGGGGGAGATCTTACGCACTCAGGTTTGTTAGCTTGCGTGTCGTCGGCGTTGCCGGTTGAGTAACATCCAAGGGATGTGTTTCAGCTCCATCTGTGGAAATTCTGCATTGACACAATGAGGAGTGGGGGGGACGTAGCCCCACAGCACAACCCATCCGTGTAAACAAATCGCATAAATTCCACGGCTTCTTTGCTGCAGCTGCCACAGTCGCACCTTGCGTGGACATTTATAAAAATACGACCACACATTTGGAATTCCCCGTGTGCCTCTCCTTTCCCCGCTCACCTCTCTCCAACCCCTCCCCTGCGCACTGCGTCTCTCGGCCGGCGACAGATGCTGGTGACGACTCCGGAGAAGTGGGACGTGGTGACGCGCAAGAGCGTGGGCGACGTGGCCCTGAGCCAGCTCGTGCGCCTGCTCATCCTCGACGAAGTCCACCTCCTCCACGACGACCGGGGGCCCGTCCTCGAGAGCCTGGTCGCGCGCACTCTGCGCCAGGTGAACTCGCCCGCTCCGCCCGCTCTGCCCGCTCCGCCCTATCCACCTTCTCGATCGCCCTATCGTCCGCTGTGTCGCTCGCTCAATCGCTGGTCCCCGCTCACTCGTTTATTCGCTCATGCGTTCATTCGTTGAATTTGCCCACTCGCTCGCTTGCTCGCTCACTGTTTTGGGGGATTGCTGACTCGCACAGCCGCGCACTGGTATTCACTTGCCAGCTCGCTCGTCATGTCGCTCGCCCGCTCACTCGTTCGTTTGCTCACTTGCTCACTCGTTCATTCGTTTATTACTCACTCAGACACTCAATCGCTCGCTCATTTTTTTCGGGGGCTTGCTCACTCGTTTACGCACTGGCTCACTCGCATGTTCGCTGTATCGCTCACATGATCATTTTAACACTCAGTCACTTCGCTTAATAACTGGTTCACTCATTAACGAATACATTTCCTCATTTGTAAACACAATCACTTGTTCATTCGTAGGCAAACTAAGTCGCTCACTGAATCAACCATAGACAAACGAATTTGCTCACTCACTCATGTGAGCACTCGCAGCACGCTTGATTGTTCACTCATATTCAATTAGCATTTGAAAAATATCGACCATTCTAACACTTGTCCACAATGTCTCCTGTGTTGTATAAGTCACACAATGCATTTGAGAGACCTCTGCTTCCCCCCTGCCCCCCCAAAACAAAAACAAAAAAAACCTTATTCTACTTCTATTAATAAAGTTCTATCTATTGACAAAAGCAGAAAATTTAATTTCCGGTAGCAGTTGGCCATTATAATTTTGCTGCATGCGGAACTACACTGAGGTCGTTTTGACCGAGAGCCATGTATTATCCCGCCCGTATTGTCGTGATCCAATTTCAGTTCTCGTTGCGTCCGTGATGTATGTCACGTAGACCTGTCGCCGTGACCCAGCCGCTGTTGTCTGCCTAACCAAGTGTTCAATTTACATTCTTTTGACTTCGGAGCTCAAATGATAAAGAACCCTATTACCTGCGCCATAAGGGAGCCTGTGTTGAAAGTGTCTCGGGTTTTTGTGCGTATTTGCTCTTGTTAGTTTTAAGTTTTTTTTTATGCATACCCCCTGTTCTCCGCATTAACGCGAACATTCATTGATTGCACTTGCCATCATTAATGCAGCCACGACGTCAATCTAATAATCATTCATGGCAGAAGCAGCATCAACAGCGGTAATGCCACTATCATAATTGGTATCATAATCAGCAGAAATAGCATTATTTTTATCAGAAGCAACAGCAATAGCATTATTATTGTCATTCTCACAGCACTGTCATCATTAGCAAGCAGCAGAAGCTTTGGCTGCCAAAACCTTTTGGGCTGAAGAGCTTGAGTGCGTACCATTTGCCAGAGTTGAATCTAAAAAAAAAAAGTTTCTTTTTTCTGCTGAAGCACATTTTACGACAGCCTAACAATATCCCCTTTTTTCACAAACTCAACAAATCTGGCAAACCTATAAGGTAATACACAAAAAGCCCTTTGACTGACAAGAGAGGCAATATTGATACGCACATTTGCATCGATTTGGTTGATCTATTGTTGGATGAGGGCCTCCCCCAGGCTATGCAAGTCCTGAGATGTAGGAGTGTAGAAGTACAGTACAACAGCGGATTTTAGAGCACTGCTGCATGCTCCGCATAGTGTAGCCGGACAGCCTATAACACACCTGTTATGCTCAGTGGTTGCTTATCCAGGCACTCTCCAGGTTCAGAGATAGTGATCGATGAAGGCCAGGTCCGTAGTTGCGAAGCATTCATGTGGGGTATAACAGTGGATCGTGCCGCACTGCTGCGCTGCTGCATGCAAGAGGTACTATTTTTGTTACGAATCGGAAATTAAAACCGTAAATCTCAGCTTTTGCTGACTCACGGCTTTGGTCTGGCATCAGCTCCGCTTTGAGAGAACTGCAATGTGTAACTGAAAATCACTTGGGTTTTATTAGCATTTGTGTTTGTACGGCACTTGCGTTCCACATTTACCGAATTGCGCTTATGCGCTGCATATTAATCGGTGGGCAGTTCCCGCGCGGCATATATAGTTTTACGCCAAATAAGCATGAAAGCTAGGCCGAGTGAACTTGGACGTGAATGACTTTACCGAAAGAACTAAGAAGATGAATCCCTGCAGTCACGGAAGCTTTAAATCGAAATTGAACTTGGACGTCTTGTGTAAAAGAGCTTGATAGCTCATCCGATTCCTCCATTGTAACAAAACATCACGATTCTCATTCTGAGCGTCGTGGAGCCAACGGTTGTGGGTTTTTTTTCTTCTTACGATCCAGCTGTTGGCGTCGTCAAAACACCACTCGGTGGAATTGCGGAAGGCTGAAGGGTGGCAACGGCTCGCAACGTGGCGGCGAATTTCTGACAAACAGCGCGGGGGGGCGGGCGGGCGGGCGGGCGGTTTTGCGTTTCGTGCGACGCGACAACTTTTGCGGTTTTATCTTTGGCAAACGGCTCGTCGCCCTCTCGAATGCTAAGTCGCCGATGAGAGATGCGCTCGTGTACTAATATATACACGCTGAAATGTTTTCCATCCAATTTGGCTTGCTTGTGATGAGGTTTTTTCTTTTCTTTTTTACTGCATGTGACAAAGAAAAACTAATTTGCAAAGGTGATTAGTGCCGAGAGATTATAACATTTAGTTTTAAAACAGATGAGCAGATTAACTCGGGAGTTTCATTAATGAGTAAATAAATATAAATTACCATGCAGATGAAAAGGTGGTGGTTTATCCAACAGTGAGACCTTTATATAATTAGTGAGTGATAATGCTGAAACTTTTTGATTTAGCCCCAGGTGTTGACTTATTTATAGTCAACAGATTGGATATGTTGTGTTTATTTTCGAACACAGTTGCTGAGCACAGGGTCAAAGGACCAAAACGTCTGTATATTGCATTGCGCTTAGTTATCAGATATTGGGAATGTAAATAGAAAAATTGATGTGTAAATTAATGAATGACTGATTGGAGAAAGTATGGTCATGGTGGTTACGGCTTTCTGTAAAACAATGATTGACGTTATATCCTGAAAAAACATCGAGTCTCTGGACACTTTAATGGGAGTTTTCTGCCAAGGCTAGTTTTGTGTCCAGTGCCTGCACTTTGATTGTTAATCTCGGTTGCTGAACACGGGCCCAGAATCCCAAATCACCCTGTGGCTGGCGACAAGCAGCATTGTTAAATTTGTAATAGATACGATTTAACACGTTTCCTTAATCGAGCAAGGTTGTTGTTTTAAGAACTTTGAGGGAGGGGGGGAAGTGGTGAAGAGATGACGAGAGTGAATGTCAAAGTGGGGCAGTGGCGAGGGCTGACGCAGAAAGTGTTGAGACCTGCAGGGTGGTGGTTGAACACCTAAGCCAGTGGTGGGTGGGCGACCTGCAGCTCGCGGTCCGTTTGCGTACCCGTAGGAGCCCCTTGTGGTGTTAGGGTGTCTAGGGTGACGCGTATAATCCGTTGTGTATGCATGTTGAACTTCTTTCGCACCGTTCGTAGCCAGCCGTGCTACTCGTAGGTGCTGAGTGCTAATCGGAGGTGCGGAGTTGTGAGTGTAAAATCAACATTAAGTGAAGAATCGTTACACAAGGTGGTCACATTTCCTTGGTAAAGTGAAAGGGCGCTGCCCTGCAATTACTTGCTCGTGACACTGCTGGCTTCCACTAGGGTGAGAGCTCAAGGGCCGTCTAAACAGGTGGGAGTACCCACACTTTGCCCCACCACAGACTGATTCCCCTGCACTCCTATCGTTTTCTGTATTGTTGTAACTTTCTGACCCCATGCCCCAACTGGAGGCCTGTGTAAAAATAGCTCCAGTCTAATTCAAGATGATTTATTTCCTGTTTAGTTGTCCTTCCCCCGCACCTTCGATTAAGCACGGTTGGCTACGTACGTAGCGAAAGAAGCTCAACATACATACACACGTACACGCATTCTAATTGTAGAATCGCACCGTACAAGAACCGCCGTTAAACCTGCTGCGTCCGACTGCAGGTGGAGAGCACTCAGAGCATGATTCGTATCGTGGGTCTGTCGGCAACCCTGCCCAACTACCTGGACGTGGCACGGTTCCTGCACGTGAACCCGTACATCGGCCTCTTCTTCTTCGACAGCCGCTTCCGGCCCGTGCCCCTGAGCCAGACGTTCATCGGCGTCAAGACGACCAACAAGGTGTGCCTGGCAGTTTGGGCAAACTCCGCCGTTTGTTTCGTAGCGACGTTGAGATTATTCACCGCAGCAGCAATCATCACCCCCCCCCCCCCCTCAGTAAACTAAACTATTTTACCAGGTAAGGCCCCACTGAGCAATATCGCTATTTTTCTAAGAATTGACCTGTTCGCAAATGATAGCTCAACGAAGTGGCTCATAGAGTGTTTGGCTGCAATTTATAGCGGCCAAATTTATAGCAGAGGAGGCAAGACTTGTTTTCGAGTGGTACCCAGTGGTACATGAATCTGAATCTTTATTTATCCTGGAAACGTCCGATGAGCTATATGAAGCTTTTTTTCACAGCAAGTTGGTCAGTGCCCAAAGGAAAGACCTAATGTCAGATGGTGGTAGTAGAGGGACATAGAGATCTGACATTGAAGGACTTGTTAACCGCAACAAAGAAAATAGCTAAAGCCAGATATTGCCAATTTTAACTATGAGCGATCCTTGAAAGACGTTATTACCGTGCAGTAAGTGGAGGATGCTCAGAGTTACTTACGCTGGGAGACTGAAAGAGGGACACATGCATTAGACAAGATCTGGTTAGAAATGTCATTTTATTTTTGTAAATGCTGCATTGGCCGCAGGAGACGTGTATGCACATGCGCTGCTGTCTTCGCTCTAATTGTTGCCTCACAGATGCAGCAAATGCACGACATGGATGAAGTGTGTTATGATAAAGTTCTGGAGCAAGTCAAGGCTGGACACCAGGTTGGTTTTTTTCTCTCCCCGAATAGTTCATGGTCGGGGTATGTATGTGCGTTAATGTTGAACTTCTTTCGCACCGTACGTAGCCAACCGTGCTAATCGGAGGTGCGGCGGTAACAGCGTCGCTTAACTTGCCTGGGACTGTCATCTCACTGGGGGTCTTGTGACATCTTGTCAGAAGTGTCCTGTGTTGGGACGCTTGGCCAATTTCCATGTGGGTGAAAACCAGAGGGAGGGCCTGGAGAAAATCCAGGCATTTGCTGAAATAATATTCAAATTTGACGTGCTGCATTATCATGAATGGACACTCCAATTATTAGTATTGTTATTCACTTAATATGTCGATGCTGTCACAGGCCCACCATCGTTGAATCACCAGAAATGTGCCCAGTGTTGTCAGATCTCAAGCGCTGAAGCCTGGGTAACGCTTTGTAGCACTCGGATAGGTGACGACCACACACAGCGGGATGTTTAGTCCTGAGGGCCTTGATTCACCCGCAGACGAGGAAGTTTAACACGTAGGCTTTTTATCACGCAGGAGAGGGCAAAGACATTGTTGTACTGCACTTCAACGGTCCCACAACCGTGCTATCCACCAACACCGAACCCGTACTGACCGACGTGGTGAAGTATGGTTAAATAACCCCCATGTCCCTCATAGTATGGGGAATCTGTCATCCAGCAGTGGATTGACAATAGGGCTGCACGTATCCTATGGTACAGCATTTAAACCGAGCGAGATGTTACGCCACATACAATACAGAAAGGATTGGTGGATCACTTGGATTTGTGAAACTCATAAACCTACTGGGGTTGTGAATTGGCAAGAAGGCGGCAGTACAGCAAGTGGCTTCGCGAATCGATTTTCATAAGGTGACGTCTTATAAATGGACCTCCCCCTCCATTAATAATAATTAGCGGGTGACGTCACTCCACATGGGGGGCGAGGCGCCTCCTCCCCCCTTCTCAGCGTCAACTTACATCCCTTACTACAAAGGCAGAACCCTCACGTCATGCGATCTCCGTAACGCTGTTGAGACATTGAAGTAAAAAGGACATCATGATGAACAAGGTATTATAACCTTTATATGAAATAGGTCTGTGTCACCGCGACCTTATAAATTGCACACGGATTGATGCAATGAATATCACGTCACAGTCTGCTTTTCGCTTGCAAGTTTCAGATTTACTGAAATAAACCCGTCCTTAGATGGGCAAAAGGCTAGTACACATTTACCAACAATGATCAACGGAAACAAAATTGAAAACACATCACATCTCAGCTTGGCTCCTAACATCTTCTTCACATCCGTGACGCATCTCACGCTATTGCAATTTGCATGTAGAGCTGACTGTACCGACCGTGTCCAGGGGCTACTTAAACGTCGAGGAATATAAAGTATATTTTTAAGAATCAAAAGTAATAAATCGCTGGCCCCGCAAACTTTTACAAAGATATCAAAATGGGAATGGTGTTCTAGCAACGTGGGCGCTTGCTGTACGTTTTGAATTTACGAGATTAACGAGTGAGTGCTTTCAAAACTGCACTCGCACGTACGCACGTCGGCAGCAGCATCTCAAAACCGCCAAGGATGGCATCAGTTCAAACAATAACTTCACGTTTTATACACGTATTAAATAATTGATTTTTTCGCAATTTTTCGCTATCACAAAACCCTTACAAAGCCAAACATAAATAAGTTTTGGTATACGCCGCCTCTCTTATAGCTCTCAAGGCTCTCACAAAGGGTTGATGATCCCTGAGTTTCTGTAACAGTTACTATAAAAAAAGTGATTAATATAGTAAAATCAGCAACATTTGACATTACTTAGTGATGCTGCTGCATTGACAGTGGTGCTTCAGCAGATTTATAACAAAAACAAACTCAACAATTTGTTAGTAACACTGTGGCCCTAAAATAATATATATTAAGTAAAAATGTTTGGGTAAATTGGACCCGGCTCATTATTGCTTGAATGTTATTAAAATATATATTTTTTTACATTTAACTCTCCATGCATGATTTGAAAGTAGATGCTGAGGTGGCACATGTTACCAAGGGTGGTAAGACATTTCAAAAGACTTGGGAGCCTAATAAGAATGGGATCTGTCACTCTGGGGTTCAACTTCTGAATGCAGGGAGCTTCATTAATCTCTCCTCTCGGGAACGGAGTGAACGATCAGGGACATACGGGGGAGGGGGGGTGGGGGGGGATTCAGTTTGTAAGAGGAAGTCAGATGATGACCACTATTTTATTCCCACAGTGGTACCGATTTTTAACAACCGCAGAGGGATAATGGGCTGCACTGACTCAAGATTTAAAACTCGTCCTTTCGCCTGCAAATAGAGACCACATATAATTTATATCCTGTAAAATTGTAAAATGAAATAAAAATCTGGGAGAAAAAAACCCGGAAAAATTATTCTTTGCTTCTTTCGGTAAAGTCACGTATAAAGAAAAATAATAAATTAAATAATAGCATACGACGTTTCGATTGCAACACAAGCAATCATCATCAGGTATAATGAAATAGCGACATAAAATCTAACCAGAAAAAATTATAGACAGACATATAAGCAGACAGATATCACCAAGATACACAGAGCGGGCAACACAGGTACAATGAGGGATGATCGTCTCTGTGGGGTGGCCTTAAATAGACAGAGGGGGGCGGAGGCAGCGAGAGGGAGGGGTTAGAGACAAAATTTACATGTCAATGAGTACAAAAAGGAGTGAGCAGGCTTAGGGGGAGAAAGAGACACACTAAAATTAAATAACCTAGCAAAGTATCGAAATGTTATGTAAAACGACACAGAGAGTCGGTCAACACACAATTAACGCATAGCCTGGTCGATTACGTATTTCAAAGATTGCTATGTTAGAATTTAAGTGTGAAAATCTCTCCCTAAGCCTGCTCACTCCTTTTTGTACTCATTGACATGTAAATTTTGTCTCTAACCCCTCCCTCTCGCTGCCTCCGCCCCCCTCTGTCTATTTAAGGCCACCCCACAGAGACGATCATCCCTCATTGTACCTGTGTTGCCCGCTCTGTGTATCTTGGTGATATCTGTCTGCTTATATGTCTGTCTATAATTTTTTCTGGTTAGATTTTATGTCGCTATTTCATTATACCTGATGATGATTGCTTGTGTTGCAATCGAAACGTCGTATGCTATTATTTAATTTATTATTTTTCTTTATACGTGACTTTACCGAAAGAACCAAATAATAATTCCTGCAGTCACGAAAGCTCCAAAGCCTGGAAAAATTGTCCCAAACCGCGCGTGTAAAGATCCACATTGCCCATTCACTAGCGCGCATCATGCCTATTAAAAAAATGTTCCGCGCGAAGACGCAAGCACACGCGGATGAACGCACGTCTGGTCGGACCGGCGGACTTCTCAAGGCGTGGAGTGGGCTGTGATTCGAAGGCGTGCTTCTAAGGCGTTTGCGCATCGCCTCTCCTTGGCGCTGCCCAGGTCATGGTGTTCGTGCACGCTCGCAACGCCACCGTCCGCACGGCCATGGCTCTGAGGGAGATGGCGAAGAACAACGGGGAGGCGGGGTTCTTCACGCCGCCGCAGTCAGCCGAGTACGGCACAGCGTTCAAGCAGGTGAGGGCGGCAGGCGCTGGACGCTGATGAAATCGGACACCCGACAAAATCGACGATCAGCGATCGGCCCTTATATGGAACAAAGTAGGCGTTGCGTTGCCCGTAGGGGCACGTCTCTGCCCACGTATGGTCTTGCAAAACCCGTATCGAGGTGTCTGTTGTATCGACTCTGCTCGCGGTCGATCCGACGGCCAAGTTAAGAGTATCGATGCATCGCGGGCTAATCGGCACGTCGATTCATTGGCAAGCGATCCATGGATTGAGTAATTTCATTGGTTAGTAAAGCTTCATATTAAATGCCTCTTTTTTAAATTGGCTAACATTTGCACGATCGGTGAATCGCCCGTGGTCCGTTTTTATTGTACTACAGCGCACATCGAACAAAGTTAGGGCCCCTTAGACCCCAGCGGCCTCCTGTGGCCCCTATGGCACCCTGGTGAGGCAGCGCGGGCCCCAGTGACCTCTTACGGTCCTGGATGGGGTGGCGGCTTTCTTGATCTCCTTTTGACCCCCTTCCACCAGCAGTGCCTTAAGCCAGCAATCCTCCAGGGCTGCACGTTTTTGCTTGCTCCCAGTGTGGTATTACCGACGGCGTTCGTCCTCCTCCTCCTCCATGCGTGCCCCTCGAGTGCAGGTGGAGCGCTCCCGCAACAAGCCGATGCGCGAGCTGTTTCCGGACGGCTTCAGCACGCACCACGCCGGCATGCTGCGGCCCGACCGCTCGCTCGTCGAAGGGCTCTTCTCGCGCGGGTTCGTGCGCGTCCTCGTGTGCACCGCCACGCTCGCCTGGGGCGTCAACCTGCCCGCCCACGCTGTCATCATCAAGGTGCGACCGCGGTGGTGGCTGCCCCCCGGTTCAGCAGTGCGGCGGACGCGGCGTCGATGTCGTGATCGGCAGCGGCATCGTTGTTGTTGGCAGGAGCTGCATTGGCAACAGTGACGGCACCATGGTCATCGTCACCAGTAACAGCAGCTTTGCTATCAGAAGATGATTTAATTGCTGCGACACCATCTTGGGTAGTGAAAGAACAACGCCGTTATTGTTTACAGCGGTGGCACAGCAACGTCGGCGTTGTCGTCGTCTTCGCCTTTTCATCCGCGGCGGCAGCAGCTGCGTTGTTGCAGATGTCATCGTCGTTGTCATCGTCAATAGCAGCATGCAGCATCATCGTCGACTTCGACTGTAGCATTATCGTTATTGTCACCAACACAGGGCACGCAAATCTACGACGCCAAGCGCGGTACCTTCGTGGACCTCGGCGCGCTGGACGTGATGCAGATCTTCGGGCGTGCCGGGCGGCCCCAGTACGACACGTTCGGCCTCGGCATCATCATCACGTCGCACGACAAGCTTGGCCGCTACCTCACGCTGCTGACTCAGCAGAACCCCATCGAGAGCCAGTTCCAGGCCAGCCTGCAGGACAACCTGAACGCGGAGGTGCGTACGGGAGAGAGCGACGCACTTGGCGACGCTCAAGCCGAACGGCCACAGTTGGTTGTCCGTTGCACGATAACAGTGGTCGAATTTGTGGTGTCCGGTCGCCGTGGGATAGGAGGTGGCGGCGCTTTGTGCACCGAGAATGCTGTGTGGGTGATAGGATGAAGCCGGCTTAGCCACGGCTGTGTACATAGTGCGTAAATATGCTCTGAAGAAGGTCCATTGCCAGAAACGTCGCAGATTAAAATATTTTTTTTTCCCGTGAGGCCACAGTGTTTATTGTAATGAATACACGTCAACCGCTTGCAACTTTTTGACGTTAAATGCAGTTTTAAATCTGCAGGGGGCAGTAAAGTCTGAGGAAGGTTTTTGAGTACATAGTATTGACGCCTGTGTGTGTGTGTTTCCAAGTTGTGTGCCATCCAATACGTGATTTGTTTTGTTTATGAATAGCTGTTGTTCATTGCCTATGTTTTGTTCCTACTTGTCTGGAGTCCAACTTTTCAACCTTCTTTGAAAGTACAACGTAACAAATTTGTACATCGGGCACTTAGTGAAGGTGGAATTGAGAAGAGAATTATGAAATGAAGGCACGAACAAGGATGAGTCGCTTTCAGCCAGCCTGGTATACAGAAGGTCGTGGGTTCGATCCCAACCCTGACGCGCGTATATGTGGAGTTTGCATGTTCTCTCTCTCTCTGTGGTCGTGTGGAGTTTTCTCCGGGTCCTCTGTTTTTCCCTCATTTACAATCACCGTGAGCATTTGACTCCTGTGCATTTATGTATGATCGTCCACTTCATTGGGCTATCACTTGTGGCCAGGTCGCTTCTGAAAGAACTTAGTTAGCTCAGTGGGCCTTTTATGATAAAATACATTTTTTTTTATATTGCATTTTACCAGCTAAAACATGCTGATCAGAACTATGGACACTGATTACGAAAATGTAACTGCAGATGAAAGGTGTGCAAAGAAGCATGGGGAGATGCACGTTGGGGAATTACACTTAGAGACCAGTGGAGTCGCATTGGAATCAGGGAACAAATACAAATCGGAGATATCGTGTTGATTTCATGTAAGTAAACATATAAGCAAGCAGATACCTTCATGTGCATCAATATGTTTCTGCACATAAGAAATAAACGCATGTATTACACAAACCATTGTCCCCACGGCCTTCTGGGAGTGCTTAACTTGAGCAGTATGGATTCAGTCCAAGCAAATGAGTGGGATACAAAGCTGGAGGGAATGACGACAGCCAGTGGACAAGCCTAGTAATTTATTGGCAGTATAATGCAAATCCGAGAGAGAGGATTACCACCACAGAAATGGAACAATGAGATCGGCTCGTGTGAAGAAGTTAAATGGATTGTGGCATTACTGGTACTGCAAGGCGTGTCAGTAGCATGGTGAGGCCTTCATCTCTGAATGGATAGATAATTGGCCCGATGATGGTAATAATAATGATGCCTCCGGCAGATATCAATGAACAATAATCGCTCGCCTCGGGCCCCTTTCCACGCCGCTGTTATTACAACTGTGCCATTAGCCGCCAATAAATCACCGCGCGCGTCACGCGATGGTAAATTTGTCACGTACGGGGGCAGGCGTCTGGCCCGCTCCGTGTCCTCCTGCGGTGGTGGTCGTCGTACCTGTTGCACAGATGCACACGCTCGGCTGGAAATTCAGAGAGAGCCCCCCCCCCCCCAGGTCATTTGGCGCTGACCTGCGTGACTCGTGCCTTTCATCGGCAGCATCATCAAACTTGGCACGGAGGAGTTGCCATAACAAAAGAAAGGGCTTGCGTTGCCCATGCGTTTTTTGTTTTGTTCGTGCTCCGTGGGTTTTGTAACAAATGTCTGTTTTTTTTTTTGTCTGGATCTGCCGTTACGGGTGAGAGGTCTTCAATGCGGTTTGCCGATTTAAGTGTTTGTAAAAAGGGAATCGGTCAAAATGTAGAGCATGTGCCCCGTGAATAATACTAACAAAAAGAAAGCCGAGGAGCATTTTACAAAAACCTATTATCGTTATATTGCTATTCATCATTGTCATTCTCACGTTGAGAGTGGGCGAGTCGGTCAACGTGTCAGCATCATTGGCTCAGGACTTGTGCTGAAACCTGATATTGAATGTAACCTACTGGGGGGTTGTCAGGTTATTATCAGTTTTTTGCGATAGCCGTTTGTCAAATCGATTCCCAAGGTCATGGACTCGATGTCTGGCCAGGTGGCTCGGCAGCAGAGAGAGCGGCTCGCAGTCATAAGGCTGCAAGTTCAAATCCTGGTTAAGGGGGGTTGACTCAGCCGCCCATCATCCCTCGGGGGGTCGATAAAATGAAGACTACTTTGTGGGGAAGCCAACAGTGGTTGTCCGATAAAGAGACTTGTCTCCACCATTGGGAATGTTAAACGTCCACCATATTTATTTTTATATCTCTGTATAATATAATGCAGCATGTATAGGGGTGGTAGCCAGAGGTTGGTGGCCAATTGAAATACCTTAAGCCAGATTATGCTCGTGATGAGCTTTTATTTATGTTATGTTATTGCTTGCTTACCTAGGAAAGCCTTGCCAAATCTCATGGCTATTTCCGAGAGAGTTCCTGCCGAGTTTTCGCGACAGGGGGCGGTGATTTATCAGCTTCATCCCAAATTAGTCATTTATAGCATGACGCTAGCACACTGGTTTACCCGCAGTATTAATCAGGTCGCCCGCTGGCTTCGAACCGTGTACCTGTGCAGCACTCACACAAGGCCATGTCCTCGGATAACGCATGAACTGCGTATGTTTCAAGGGCAAGGCATTAAGGCCAGATTGTAGAGGTTCTGTAAGGGCAGATCTTAAAGGTCGGTTTTCAACTGTGCAACAGGGGTGTGTCTGACAGAAGGAAGGAAGCAATGGCGGGGGTGTGGTGGCATCTGAGGCATTGGCCGTGATGACCTTTTTGATGTAGATTACACCGTATCTCGATCGCACGCGCACGTGTGTTGACGTCAAAGCTTCCGTTGAGACTGATGCGCCCGATTGAGCTCTGTGGCGTTTTTTTTTTTTCTCCCGCCGCAGATTTCCCTGGGAACCGTGACCAACGTGCAGGAGGCCGTGAGGTGGCTGAGCTACACGTACCTGTACGTCCGCATGCGAGCCAACCCACTGGCGTACGGAATCAGCTACAACACGCAACAGGTGAGACGTACACACAAATGTGTCCAAGCGATATCTAGACAACGCAAAGTCTGGCGATTGTGACCCGAAGCTCGGGGCTCCATATTGCATGTCACGTGACACCGCCGTACAAGCCGGCAAAGGTGCAGCCCTGCAATTGCTTGCTTCCGCTACTGCAGGCGGAAGAAGGGCCTCCACTAGAGGGAGCTTTGGAGAAGCCCCGAATCTAGAATGTATTTGTCCTACTCTTCCACGCTGGATGAGGTGGGAGTGCCCACCACGCTTTATCCCACCACACGCCAGCTGTCGATCGACTAACTTGTACCCATTCACACAGCTGGGTGGATGGACAGAAATGGGGCGGATTTAATAAACTCACCCATTCTATGAACTGCCGCGCTGGGAGATGGAATCGAAACGGCGACCTCATCTCCCATTTACAGCCGCGAGGCAGTGGTGGAATTTCCACATTCCTATGGCCGGGGCGAGTCTTATCATTAGAAAAAACTAGTGTTGACTTCCCCATAAAGTTGATACTTACGTAGTGACCCCAGATAAATGATGGACCTCATCGATCCCCATCCAGGATGTCAATCTGTATCCCTAGCATTTGCAAGCCCTACCGACTGAGCCACCTGGCTCTCAGGTGCTAGTAAACATTTCATTAACCGCCTTCTCATTCGCGTGTAATTTTTGGCAAGCGAATCCCAAACGCCGGTCTCTTCTCTTGTGCATCACCACGTGAGTCTCTCACTTCACGCCTCCATTGGCTCATGCCCTCGTCCGCGTGTCACCCTCTCTCCCCGTCCCCGTCGGCGCGTGTCCGCGGCGAAGGCCGACCCGTCGCTGCACAAGTTCCGCGAGCAGATGGTGGTGGACGCGGGCCGGAAGCTGGACAAGGCGCGAATGATTCGCTTTGACGAGCGCACGGGATACTTCTCGCCCACCGACACGGGACGCACGGCCAGCCACTTCTACATCAAGTACAACACCATCGAGGTGCGTGCGTGCGTGACGTGTTTTAGCGAGTAGCGCCGATGAAGGCCGGCACGACACACGAGGGGGTGGGTGGCCAGCGCCACACCCGGCCACCTTTGTCTCCCCAGTGGCAGTGTTTACACACCGCACCAGCTACTAATTTGAGGCAGAGTCGACCTAGGGGAGGCTTGCTCTTGACCGGTTCAGATAATTGTCACTGGTGTTGGCCGCGAGCGGGGATCATAGTGCAAAGCGCTAACAGCTACACTACTGCTCCCCTTAATAGGTGCTTGCTAACACCACTTGCCCCAACAGCCTGTTAAATGTTCACGGGGGATATTTGTCTTTGTGCAATGCGTGTGCTCATGCGTGCATGCGTTTTTGGCGCCTCCAGCGGTAATGCAGCGGTTAGCGCACTGCACCTCGAACCCTCCGACCTGAGTTTCGATTCTCGCTCGTGGCCAACGAATATCAGAACCGGTCCTGGGTCTCTCCTAGGTCGACTCCGCCTTAAATTAGTACCTGGTGCACTGGGTAAACATCAGTGCTGGGGAGACGATGGCAGCCAGGCGTTGTGCTGGCCAGACTCTTCCTCGTATGCCGTACCGGCCTTAATAGGTGCTCGCTAACTAACAGCACTCGCCTCAACAGTCTGTTAAAGGCTCTATGGGGGATCTTTGTCTTTTAGTCTCACTCGCATTGTTTCCGGTTCCACCCGCGCTGTCAGTCATATTACGGCTGGCAATGCCACTGCTGGTTTTGAAGTGTAAATGCCAGTATTGAACGACCACAGTCATAGCTGCGAATGTCAGTACTGTCACTGTTAGTGCTGTCACTGTCAGCGCCGTCGCTGTCACCGCTTTCACTCAGCGATGTGGCTCTTGGCAGTATCACTATCGATTTCACATCACGGCTACTGTTGTAAAAAACTATCACTGTCAGACGCCATCACAGTCATTGCCGCCACTAGCAGTGCGAACACTGTGAATGCTATCCGTGATCAAGTGAATGCTATCGGCACAATCGCAGGAAGTTCTATCCCTCGCATTTACACCGAATGCCAGAACTATGCCAGACCATCACAGCCAACGACTGCTGGCAAAGCCGTCGTGACGTGGCCAGCACCACAAGCACCCCACGCCTCCTTTGTCTCCACAATGCAAACAGTGACCACTGCACCAGGTTACTTACGACTCACGTTAGGCTGTGAGGAGAGGCCCAATCCATGTACTATTTGGCCAACCCAGGGGTGAGTCATTTATTGCTTGAATAAGCATGGAGGTGGAGCTCATATCTTGTTTGCAGCCTTGTGCCAAGACTAAAATAAAATCCACATTCCTATGGCAGGGCCAAGTCCAATCAATAGGACAGTGCACTGTGAACTTCCCTGCCAAGTGGTACTCGTTTATTTTTTTATTCTAGAGGGGATGATTGGCTGAGGCAAGCCCTAAACCAGGGTTTGAACTCGCAGTGTTAAGCTCACGAGCCGCTCGCTCTACCGCTGAGCCACCTGGCAGGCACCGTTACGTTTCCGCCATCACGGCCTGATTGGTATCGGCGCATACTAACTCGTCCCGGGGAAAAGACATTGGCAGTAAATACCTCTTTATGGAAAATGCCTTTAAACTTATGCCTTTATTTAAATGAACATAAAGCGTTACGGCTTAGGGTAAATTAGCATTTAGATTGTGGTCCCACGGGACGGGGAGAATATCCGAATTAAATTGAATAACATAGCTTTGACTGAGAGAGCTTTGTGTGTGGTGTGCCTGACTGCTTATGGGTTCAAAGACGAATGAGATAATTGTTTTAAGCTGAATTAGTAAATGATAATGCTTTACTGTTAGTATAAAGACATTAGAATTGTAAAAAGCCAGATAAAAAAACACTTCTCAGAATACTCTTTGATGTATTTTCCTGATTGCTATAGTGGTACCGTACGCCTTTTGGCGTCCTCTGGTCTAACACTGTTTGAGACGAGGCTCAAAGAAAGATGTCTCTGGTGTGGACCGATCAGTTTCAAGGACAATGCATATATTATCAGAGTAGGTTTTTTTTTTGCATTCTGACCACAAGCATTGTGGTTTATGCAGACATGATTCAGTTTGGTGTTTTAACATCTTAACACAGCTGTTTTGTTGCCAGAAAAAAGTGGAAAAACCTATTATCAGAGGTACCATATATTGCGTTCATGTTTGAACACGTGTATTTTGCATACAGCTCCCAGTAGTCCACTGGGTAACATGCTAAGTAAGTTGCAAGAGTCCCACACCTCTGCCCAACAAATATTGTCATGAATAAAAAATAATCTCACTCTCTTTTGCGAAGCTGGCATTTAAAGCTCCACTGATATTATTCGCAACTAAGCCTATACAACACGTTGTTGATTCAAATTAACCGTTACAATTGCACTACGTACATTGAATCGCACACGTAGAATTCAGTTATTTACGGTTTCTAAAATTTTGTCAGAAAAGTATACGCTGGGGTTTTGTCGTAATTAAAACGGCGTTTCGCTGTCTCCGTTTCGTTTCTCCTCTTGTGGCAGACTTTCAACGACTACTTTGGCCCGCACCTGACGGAATCGGACGTGTTATCGATGGTGTGCAAGGCAGAGGAGTTTGAGCAGATCAAGGTGGGACTGCATGGCAATTGCACACGGTGTGACCTTTTTTGCAAAGGCATCCC
Organism: Lethenteron reissneri; assembly: GCF_015708825.2. Lineage (NCBI taxonomy): Eukaryota > Metazoa > Chordata > Hyperoartia > Petromyzontiformes > Petromyzontidae > Lethenteron > Lethenteron reissneri. Next base: position 10,038,989 of record NC_083783.1, read on the forward strand.
CATGCCCATTGAATGTTTGTTCTCGATCAACCAATTTCATTGTTCATGCAGATGCCAATCGGTCTGTATTTAATTTTTTATCGTTCTATCTTTTCCCCAATGTTATACCGATTCTGCTATCGGCGTCACATCCACCAACTCTTGTCTCCGACGCGCTGGCTCTGTTAGCGTGCGTCACCACGCCTGGCTCGCACTATCAGCAACTGCTACATCAGCGTGCTGTGTGTGTGCCTGTAGGTGTGTGGGGAGCGGTAGTGTTGCGGTTAGTGTGCTGTGAACCTGGCGACCCGGGTTCGATTCCCGCTCACGGTTAACACCAGTGACGATTATCTGAACCGGTCCTAGGCCCTCTCCTAGGTCGACTCAGCCTCAAATGAGTTCCTTGTGCAGTGTGTTAAAAGCGGTCGGGCGTGGTGGTGGCCACCCACACCCCCACGTGTGCCGTGCCGGACTTTATAGGCGCTCGCTCACAGCACTTGCCCCAGCAGTCTGTTACAGGCTATACGGGGGATCTTTGTATTTGCTCCCCTGGGCTGCTGGGTTAGGTGCGCGAGGATGAACTCGGCGAGCTCGAGCAGCTAGCCGACGGCTACTGCCTGCTGCCCGTGGCCGGCGGCGTGGAGAACGGCTACGGCAAGGTGAACATCCTGCTGCAGACGTACATCTCGCGCGGGGACGTCGACTGCTTCTCGCTCGTGTCCGACCTCTCCTACATCGCCCAGGTGAGTCTGGATGGCACGCTCCGCGAGTGTGCTGAATACGAGAGACGGTGGTCGTTGATGAACGACGTCACGAAGCGGTCCTTGGAAGAGCCGTGCATGGTTCCGGAGCTGCAGGTTGTCGACCTCTGGTCTAAATGATGGGCGTTTGTACGATTGTGGGGGCGTGTTTGATTGCGTGTGTCTGCCTGTGTTTGAGTGCGTCTCTCTCATTGTTCTTTGTGTCTGCCTGTTTGTGTGTTGGTCCGTGGCTCTGTTGCCAGGCTGCCCTGTTAGATGGCTGGTTTGTCTGTCGGTTGGTTGATTGGTTGGTTGTTATGGTGATTCGTTGGATAGATCGTAGGTTAGTTAGTTGGCTGGCTGGTTAAGTGTTTGGCTTAGTGGTTGGATGATTAAGTGGTTTAGTGTTTCGTAAAAATGGTTGGCGGTTGGTGGGCTGGTTAAATAGTCGGTTTAAGTGGTTCATGGTTTGGTTCATTTTAATTGTTTGCCGATTAACCATTCAACTCCCAATTGAGTAGGTAGACACTTTGACCACGAGGACATGGAACGAGTCCTTCCCTGTTCCAAACACGTCCGTCCGTCTCCCCCTGGCAGAACGCAGCGCGAATCGTGCGCTCTCTCTTCGAGACGGCGCTTCGCAAGCGCTGGCCCACCATGACGAGCCGCCTCCTGGCCCTGAGCAAGGCCATCGACCGCCGCCTCTGGGGCTGGGCCCACCCGCTGCGCCAGTTCTCGGCACTGCCGCACACGACGCTCGAGAAGCTGGAGGCACGCAAGATGACGGTCGACAACCTCCGAGACATGAGCAGCCACGACATAGGTAGCGTGTTGTGGCACATCGCAATCTCGTGGCTCGTTCAGCCGCGTTCATTCAAACGATCGTTCAACTGCCCGCTCATTCGATTGTCCGTGTGTTCAACTGCTCGCTCAATCATACGATTGCTAATTCAACTGATGCATTACATGTGACGCACACACGTGTTTATTTTTGCATGCGAAGGCGTGTGTGCACTCGCACGCACCATAGATGAGAAGTAGTCGTGGCACATTGGTTAGTGTGCCTGGCTGCAAGCCCAGCTACCTGGGTTCGATTCCCGCCACGGCTAATATCCAGTGGCAATTGAAATCTAAACCGTCAGTCCTGTGCCTCTCCTAGGCTGGTGGCTCATCTTGAAGTGAGAACCTGGTCCCTCTCGGCTAAGATTAGCGCTGGGGCAGGCATTAACAGCTGGGCACGGTGCACCTTTTCTCGAGTGCGCCGTGCCGTCCGTCATAGTTTCTCGCTGACAGCACTATGGTCCCAACAGTCTGTTTGTTAATACAGAGCGAGGGGGAATCTTTGTCTTCGGTCTTGCACACAGCAGAAGTAATGAATGTTCAAACCACACTCGAACGAACACACCCTGTACGGGCGGCCAGGTGGAACAGATTGCATTTGCACATTTCTCCGAGTTATACGGCACACCCTATAAAACGCCGCTGCCTCTAAATTTAACGGGGCCAAGGCCCGTCTAATGGGCCGGCCTGTCCGGTTTGTTTTACTAGCCACGATTTACGGGAGCCCGCATCTCTAAAAGGCATTTCAAGCGGAGGTATTGTTCCCTTGTGCTCCGTTTTGGACACAAATGCCCCTCTATGTTGTTTGGTTCTGTATCGGGCACTCCATCTTCTTAGACATCAGACGGCATCGGAGGGGGCCGCACCTGTGCCCGACGTGCTGTGCGCAACTCTGCCAACTCGTCTGAGTCTGTCTGCGTTGGCTATGATAGTGATGATGATGAACGGGGAGGTGCTGCTGTGTGAGCACAATGGCCAAATGTGAATCGCCAAGCTGAATGGCTTCTCCCTGTGGCACGTGGAATGCAAAACATAAATATAATTATTTAAATAATAATATTGTTATATTTTTTTCACATCAGAGTGAAATGCATGCGTTGTATTTTTTTATTGATTGTTTTTACCCGGTTTTTAGCTTGCCCGTGTTTTGCAAGCTCCTGGGCAGTGGTTGTGATTCGTGTTGCGATTGGAAAATATGAGAAAGGTAGATGGTGTAGAGACATTAGGCTTTGTGTTCATAAGTATCGCTTCTTGTAGACCGTGGAAGCGCATCAATCAATTTAATCACGGTAATAATCTACGGCCCTCTGTCAATCTCCTGCTGATTGAAGACGTCCGCTTGCTGCGAAAGGTCATGGCGGATGTTTGACCGTACTTCACCCTACTCTGTCGGTGTGCCTCGATTGAAGCAGATGCCCCACGGAATGGTTCAGATACCCGGCTGCCACTGACCTGTGACCCGTTGGTTCGCACTGCAGTGCGCTGCAGTGCAGTGCGAATGGCAGAGAAGACGCTGGATGGTGGAGACGGTCAATCACTGAGCAACGACTTGACGAGGCGGGACTGTCAGTCGTGTGGGACATCACGTGGGAGGATTTGAAGGCGACGTGGGTCCAGCAGAGCTTTTCCACCGATATTTATCCCGATTGTGCTGTCGACGTCACGCCGTGAGTTGAAGAATCCTGCCGGTTCTGAGCCAGTTGCAACCCTTCGTGTGAGAAAATGGCCCACCACGGAGGCAAATTTCACGGAGACTTCTGAACTCTGGTCCCCAGAGTGGAGAGCAGCACTGTCCGACTCGCTCTGCATATGAGAGTACGGTTCTTGACCTGATGGTCAAAATCAAACCAATATTTTAATTCTTATAGCTGTAATTTAGCTGAATTAAGTACGCAGCTCAATTTAATGGGGTCTTGCAGTCATTTGTGACTGGGCTAAGGCAATAAACTCACTGGACGTGACAACTCGGGGTAATCTTAGTTGGCTGTCCTGTATCGAACCCAGCATCTCAGCGGTGTCAGCTCAGCACCATTACCTTTGACCCCAACACAGTCACTTACCCCCTAGAGGAATTTTAAACGTGGCGAGGAGGCTCTTGTAAAGGCAGCAAATGTGAGTCCATCGCGGTTAGTTAGCGGCAACACCCTGGGGCACCAGCCTTGCCTATTCAACCGTCTCCTCCTGCGTTTACGTCCCCTTAAAGTAGCAGACCAGAGTTTTGAATTTCTCATTCGTCTGCCTCCACGCCTGCCTATCCCCATCGCCATCGCGTGTGCTCCCGTCCGACCTCGGCCGGGGGCGGCTGTTGTGACAAGCGTCGGGACGCTTGCGTGGTTCCCGGGCAGCCGTGCGTAACGGCACACCGACACACGGCACTTGTGGTAAATTTCCCGTGACGGCCGTCGGTTTTTTGGCAAGGGGGAGCCGTAACTCTTCAGAAAAGACACACCTCGCCCCCCCCCCATCCCGACCCCACACTGATCACGCCCGTTGCGTCACGACCGTAGAATAAAAGAAGGGGAAAAGGGCAGGGCAGGTCTCCCGTGTGTTGGCTTCCTTATCTCACGTTTACGAGTGAATGGGCAGCGGGGGCGGTGACGTGGCCCCAGCGGTGCGGAGCGTTTGCCGCTCGTTGCCAGAGGTTCGTGGTTTGGTTCGAAGCCAACGAGGCTTCACTGGTTATCTCCGCGGCGCGTATTGACCGTACAGAAATGCGTGCCGTGGACGTTCAAAATCCCCCTGGTGTCATTGGAAAGGAGCGTAGGCCCATTGTGGTCGACATTTTTGCCAAGTTTTAAAAATGACACCGCAAATTCCTCGATTGGGATTGTGCACGGCAGCTTCGCTCCCCACTGGCAGCTCACATGAATCGCATTTGCAGCGTGAAATCGGTCTGCACTCATCTCATGGCGGGACAAAGAACCGAGTTGAGGGTACGCCGCCTACTGGATCATTCATAGCGGTGGCACGGTGGCGAGGATGTTAACCACCTCGCCTGGTAAGCAGGGGCTCGTGGGTTCGATCCTGACTCTGACGCCTGCTGTACTTTTGCAGTTTGCGTGTCTCTCTCCCCGTGGTTGAGTGGATTTTTCTCCCGGTCCTCCGGTTTTTCCCTCTGCGTTTAGAATCAACATCACGCGTTTAAAAGTATTCGGCTGCTTTAAATAGTTTAAATAGTTTTAGTGTCAGTCTGGCTCGGTATCTCGCACGATTGATTGGAAGTGCTCTCAAGTCTTCTTCTTCCATATGGCTGATGTAGATGCAGAGCAACAACTACAATTTCACATCAAGGTGATCAAGCCAGGTAATCGCAGGTATCGCTGTGATGTCTGCTTCGTATTTGTGGATCGGGCATTGCGTCGTTACATGTTGTACGGTTCGTTCTGGATGGCCACGGCCGCAAACTGGAGAGTTTTATATTTTCCATTTGTGCATCGGGTATTGGCATCTGCCATGTGGTATGTGCAGTGGATGTCGTTTAGGTTGGACCATGAGCTGAGCGGAAGATCAGTCCCTGGCTTCGCCTGCGTTGGGTCTTTCACAATGAGTGCTAGAAGTGACTGCCGCTTCTCACCCTCCCACCCACGCATGCGAGCAGGACACATGATCCACCACGTGGCAATGGGTCAGAAGATCAAGCAGTGCGTCCAGCAGATCCCCACGCTGGCCCTAGAGGCCTCCATCCAGCCCATCACGCGCACTGTGCTACGCGTGCGTCTCTCCATCACGGCCGACTTCACCTGGTGCGACCAGGTGAGCAGCTACTCCAGGATATACGCAAGCGTTGTCCGACCATTCGTAGGCGTCAGGTATGCAACGATGCCTTGAAACACTGCGCCTCCGATTAGCACGGTTGGCTACGTACGGTGCCAAAGAAGTTCGAGCTACATACAACATGGATATGTCGCCACCACAATCGTACGTTAATGACTAAATCAAAACGTAACTGCTCGATTGTTGATGACGTGTTTGTTCATCTAAACTTCGTCAAGGTTCACGGCTCTGTTGGCGAACCGTGGTGGATCTGGGTTGAGGACCCCACCAACGATCACATCTACCACTCGGAGAACTTCATGATCCTCAAGAAGCAGGTGAGGTGACATTCGCACTCGTCCTACCCTCGTGCCGCGTGGACACCCCACAGACTTGGTGAGCCGCTGGCGTACTCGTAACCCGAGTGTCTAACTGACAGCGTATATCCAGAGTGTGTAATCGCCTTCATGTCCAGCTGAAACTGACATGTGGTACGGTGCTTCGTCGTCTGAGCGTCTAGATCAGAGCGGAAACCGACGACCCACAACTTTAATTCGTGCGGCTCACAGCCACATGAGGCCTTGCACTTCCAAAAAAGCCTATATTTATTCGTCAACACGAGCATCTCGGCCTTGCTTTTCGGGCACTGGTGGGAAATATTTTTAACCGCCAACATTGCGTTCCTAATGTTGGTGCGCCCATCCACCGCTGTTGCTGCAGCGGCCGCTTGCTTCGACGGAAGGAATAATAATAATGCCAACTTGTACCGCTGCACCGCCACTGCTCGGCGTTCGCGCGCCGTTGAAGTGAGAGAGGGGACGCGCGGAACCACAGATGAATGGGAAAGGAAGCCGGCCGGTGAGCCGGTGCCAAGTTCCTCACCCCAACATCTGGGGTCCCCTATATATTAAGGTGTCATCGGCCAATTCGAAGCGACCGAGCGGGGTTTTAATGTGTGGCCCAACAAAGGTATTTAAAAATGTTAATATATTAGTAAGTAAGAAAGTTGAAGTCAGTTTTATATAGCGCCATTCACACAAGGCCTCCGAGCGCTTTCTGTTGAGCGTCTAGGTAAGAGTCTGAATGTATAAATAATCATAGCCTACGTGTCTGCATCGTAGTCTGAGAGTCTTGATCAGGGGTGGGCAACCAAAATAACCATAAGATGCCATTTTTTTCGAATTCGGAGAGAAAACTCAAGATTGCGTGTGAATGCGAGATGCGGTGGGTCCTTGGTGAATAACGGTCACGAAGCAGCTCCTTAAAGAGCCGCACGCGGCACCGGAGCCCCAGGTTGCCTCTTTAGGAAAACGTGAATGTATGAGGCTGAGGATTGTCACCGTGCATGTGAGGTTCTAAGAATGAGCTGGCGGTCATGTTGGGATACACGCGGAGTTAAGCAAGACCTTACTTCGAAATGCACAACTTGTACAAATATATTAAATCTAAACACGTTTTCCAGCAACAGCAGCAGCAGCGTCCACAGCATTCATAACCAGCAGTAGCATGCTGTTTAATTTCTGGTAACATCTGAAATGCATTAATGCAGAGTCAACTCTTGATTATGCGGGGTAATTAATGGGCAGGATTGTAGGCCGCATGGAATAAAAAAACATGGAAAATGAAAAACAGACGTTAAATTAAGATTTAAAAGAACCCCCGTACTATTGTAATGAATACAGTGAATGTGTTGCATTTGTATTGCTTCAAAGCGCGCTAACCTACTACGCCACCGCTCTGCACGCACGCACTCTCACTCTGCAGAACGGGGGGAGGTACAAACAATCTCCGCACAGAAAGGCGCCCGAGTCGGCAATTGAACCCAGGCACTCGTTGCCGTGATGCACAACCGTTACCACCACGCTGCCGCCGTGAAGATGAAGTCACCGTCGAGATCCTTGCGTCCCCCCCCCCCCCCCCCCCCCCACCGGCCTGTCAGGTGCTGTCCCAGGAGGCGCAGTGCGTCACGTTCACCATCCCCATCTTCGAGCCGCTGCCCTCGCAGTACTACGTGCGCGCCGTGTCGGACCGCTGGCTGGGCTCGGAGGCCGTGTGCCCCATCAACTTCCAGCAGCTGATCCTGCCAGAGAGGCACCCGCCACACACTGGTACCGCCGCTGCTACTACTACGACTACTCTAAAGCGATAACAAAACTAAAACTATTATTATTTTACCAGGTAAAGGCCCCACTGAGCTATTTGGCTCTTTTTCAGAAGAGATACGGCCACAAGTGATAGCTCAACGAAGTTGTTTATCATCTGGAAATGTATAGCAGCCAAATACTGTAAATGCATGTTTCTATATGTGGGGGGAAAAAAACCGGAGCACCCGGAGAAAAGTCCACACAACCATAGGGAGAGAGAGCATGCAAGAAGAAGGCTTGAGCACTGCCAATCAATCGTGCGAAATACCGAGCCAGACTGACTCTAAAACTATTTAAACTATGTAGAGCAGCCGAATGCTCTTGACCGCATGTTGATTCTAAATGCAGAGGGAAAAACCGGAGGGCCTGGAGAAAAATTCTCACCACCATGGGGAAAGAGACATGCAAACTCCAAATATACAGCAGCAGGCGTCCAGGTTGGGATGGAGCCCACAACCTCCTGTATACCAGGCGAGGCAGATAACATCTCGCCACCGGGGTACCTACTCATCGATGAATGGATGAACCGAGCTGCTTGGTTTTTCAGGTCACGTCCTCTTTTGAGATTCTATCAAGGCCCCCTCTCGCCGATGGCCCTTTTCCGCCGAACAACCGCGCCGCGCTCGGGCTGTGTGCCGAGCCAGCCCGGCATGGCTCTGGAGGTGCAGAAGCCAGGCCGTGCGTGCAGCCGGTGTCGCTCAAGGATGAACTCGTCGAGACGCGTGTAGACGATGCGGTGTCGCTGCGTTTGAGTTGTGCGCTCGATCGCGTCCCTGGCCCTGCTTGGCCCCGAGCTAGACTCGGCTCGGCAAATATCTAGTGGGAAAGCGCCCATACCTCGATGGCCCCCACGCTGGCTGAGATCTGTGGAGCCATTGGAAAAGGCGTTAGAGTAGAAAACCTAACTTAAAACGAGGGGTTGTCCTAGCAAATGCAATGATCCATATTTTGTTTTTGGTGCGGCCACGTAGTAGTTTTATGCCAAAAGTCTTCTCATGAACCCTCCACCACCTGACCAAGATTTATTACTTGATGAAGCTCAGAGCGGCCGGTGTAAAAAGTCAGGTCTCGGTGTTAATTAAATTCTGTCACGAACAGCCTTTAAGGGACCGGCGAGGATCGTTCTCGATCAGAATTGGATCGGTCTTTTGTCAGGTGGCGTCGCGATAACGACGAGAGCTTTGCCCTGAGACCACCGCCACACCGTGGCCTGACCGTGGCACCCCGTGTGCACTACCTTCCCCGCGTGCCCACTCCCCCTGCAGAGCTGCTGGACCTGCAGCCACTTCCCGTGAGCGCGCTGGGCGACACGCGGCTGGAGGCCCTCTACCGCTTCACGCACTTCAACCCCGTGCAGACGCAGATCTTCCACACGCTGTACCACGGGGATGGCAACGTCCTGCTTGGGCGCACCCACGGGCTCCGGCAAGACCGTGGCGGCAGAGCTCGCCATCTTCCGCATCTTCAACGCTCACCCCGGAGCCAAGGTCCGGTCTCGGTCGCCGGCGTTTCGGTGTTTTGTTGCGATTGGTGTGGTCTATCCGCTGCTGAATGTAGGCCTAATTAACACGTCATCCGGCTTCCGCGCCTTTGAACTGCTCACCCCTGCGCACGTGTCTGGCAGGCGGTGTACATCGCTCCCCTAAAGGCCTTGGTGCGGGAGAGGATGGAGGACTGGAAGGTTCGACTGGAACAGAAGCTGGGAAAGAGGTGGTTCATCATTCATCTCACATCTCACGAAGTACAGGGCCTTTTTCCCCACTTGATGGAACTGTGTTGTACCATGCCCAGTGCTGGCTTACGCAGTGCTTTGGCTTGTGGATAGTCTAGAGATCATGTATATTAAGGAACAAATAAATAGATCGATAGAATGGATGGACGGGTGAGTGGGTAGGTGCCTGGGTTGGTAGGTGAGACAGCGGTTCAGTGGGTTCATAGGTGGATTAATCAGTAGGTCATTGGGTGATGGAAAGGTGGCTGCATCACAGCTCAAGCCTACAGCAACTGGTATCCCAAAGCAGTCTCCCACCTAAGTGATGGTAAGCAGGCTCAACCTTACTTAACTTCCGAGATCCTACACTAATCGGTCACGCACTCCATGGCATGACACAAGTTGTGTTGTCACTGCGTGTGTGCTGAAGCAGTAGTGTAGCGGTTAGCACGCTGCACTACAAACCTTGCGACCCGGGTTTGATTCCCGCTCACGGCCAACACCAGTGACGATTATCTGAACCGGTCCTGGGCCTCCCCTAGGTCGACTCAGCCTCAAATGAGTACCTGGTGTGGTGTGTAAACTTCACCACTAGGGAGACAAATGTGGCTGGGCGTGGTCTTGGCCACCCATCCCCTCGTGTATCCATTCTGGCCTTCATAGATGCTCGCTAACAGCACTTGCCCCAACAGTCTACTCGGGCTTTGATACCTGCTGACAGCCAACACCAGTGACAATTATCTGAACCGATCATGGGCATCGCCTAGGTCGACTCAGCCTCAATTGAGTACTTGGTCCGGTGTGTAAACATCGCCACTGGGGGAGACATAGGCGGCCAGGTTCTGCTCGCTAACAGCCTCAGCAGTTCTGGTTAAGGCTATACGGTGGGGGGGATCTCTCTGTGTGTGCGCCGCTGCCAGGGTGGTGGAGCTCACGGGCGACGTGACCCCAGACGCCCGTGCCATCGCGAGCGCCGACCTGATCGTCACAACCCCCGAGAAGTGGGACGGCGTGAGCCGCAGCTGGCACAGCCGCTCCTACGTCAAGCAGGTGGCGCTAGCTCGTTATCGACGAGATCCACCTGCTGGGTAAGTGGCTCCATTGCCCGGAGTGTGCAGACGCGTGTGCGTGTGTGTGGGATTGAGTGTATAGATGTGTAGTGCAGCGGTTAGCGTACTGCTCGATAAACCTGGCGGCCCGATTCCAGTACCTGGTGCAGTGCGTAAACATCGCTACTAGGGAGAGAGAAGTGGCCAGGCGGGCGTGGTGCTGGCCACCCACCCCCTCGTGTGCCGTGCCGGACTTCATAGCACTTGGCCCAAAAGTTTGTTTGGGAGGATCTTTGTCATTGTATTGGTATTGCAGTGGTTCGCACAGCGCGCTACAATCCATGCCACCTACGTTCCAGAGAGAATGTATGCGAGTGGTGGCATCATGGTTCACACACCGTGGCATTTGCTCAGGGGTCTTCGCTGTGTCGTCTTGGGAAATCTACTTCTAGCTGAGCACCACCAGCAGGGAAGGGTAACGCCAAACACATGTTTGAGCAGCACGACAGACTGACTTACTTTAAATTAATATGCGAGTGAGTTAACGAGCGTTGCAAGCTGTGAGCTGGTGAGTAATTGGGTGCGTGAGTGATCGACCGAGCGAGCGAGCGAACAACTGAATGGGCGAGTGAGCGAGCTGCGAGCCGTCGAGTGAGCAAGTAAACGGTCTCCGTGCCATCGCAGGCGATGATCGAGGTCCGGTGCTGGAGGTGATCGTGTCTCGCACAAACTTCATCTCGTCGCACACGGAGAAGCCGGTGCGCGTGGTCGGGCTGTCCACGGCGCTCGCCAATGCCAGGGACCTCGCCGATTGGCTTGCCATCAAAGAGGTGATTCAAGTCACCTGTTGTATTTGTACATGTGCGTCCTCGTGTGTGTGCATGCTCGTGTGTATGCACACGTGTGTGTGCGTGCTCGTGCTACTCACCATGTGCGTGCGTGCTCGTGTGTGTGTGTGCGTGTGTGTGTGCGTGTGTGTGTGTGCGTGCTCGTGTGTGTGTGTGCTCGTGTGTGTGTGCGTGCTCGTGTGTGTGTGTGCGTGCTCGTGTGTGTGTGTGCTCATGTTTGTGCGTGCTCGTGTGTGTGTGTGTGTGCGTGTGTGTGCGTGCTCGTGTGTGCGTGCTCGTGTGTGTGTGTGTGTTCTCGTGTGTGTGTGTGTGCTCGTGTGTGTGTGTGTGTGCTCGTGTTGCTCACCATGTGTTGTGCGGCTCGGGGTGTGTGGGCTCGGTGTGGTGCGTGGCTCGTGTGTGTGTGCTCGTAGTGTGTGCTCGTGTTGCTCACCGTGTGCGTGCTCATGTGTGTGTGTGCTCGTGTGTGTTGGGTGGCTCGTGTATGTGTGTGTGCTCGTGTGTGTGTGCGGTGTGTGCCGTGCGTCGTGTGTGTGTGCTCCCGGTGTGTGTTGCTCCGTGTGCTCACCGTGTGCGTGCTCGTGTGTGTGGGTGCGTGCTCGTGTGGTGTGTGTGCTCGTGTGTGTGTGTGCTCGTGTGTGTGTGTGCGTGCTCGTGTGTGTGTGTGCTCGTGTGTGTGTGTGCTTGTGTGTGTGTGTGCTCGTGTGTGTGTGTGTGCTCGTGTTACTCACCGTGTGCGTGCGTGGTCCACACAGGTTGGCCTCTTCAACTTCCGTCCGTCTGTGCGTCCCGTGCCCCTTGAGGCTCACATTCACGGCTTCCCAGGGCAGCACTACTGCCCTCGCATGGCAACCATGAACAAGCCGACCTTCCAAGGTGCTGCCCCCGCGCACATCATTTCACTCACTCGACCGCTCGCTCAACCGCATTCTCTCTCAATCTCTCACTCACTCAATCTAATACTCGCCCAATAATTCGCTCAAACCCCCGAACCACTCACTTTTACCCTCACTTTTACCACTGGCTTACTCAATATGTGTGTGGATATCTCTGTGTGTGCATCTATATGTGTGTGTGAATTTGTATGTATATGTAGATATGTGCGTGAGGTTTCATGGGTACGAGTGTGTACGTGAGTGTGCCTGTGTATATATGTGGAGAGCGGTAGTGCAGCAGTTAGCATGCTGCGCTACGAACCCGGTGACCCAAGTTAAAACTCCTGCTCACGGCCAACATCAGTGGGCAATTATGAACCTATCCTGGGCCTCCCCTAGGTCGACTCGGCCTCAAATGAGATATTATTTGTGAGCTTAAATGGACGTGAACGCACTAGCATGCACACACACACACTAATAAGTGATGTACGGCATACATTTATTTTATGTAGAAAAAATAGTGCTTTAAAAAAAAAATTCCTATCTCCGTCTTGCGGCACAACTGTTCATATTTGCACATAGCTATTGGTAATCTTTGTGGTACATTTCAGTGATTAATTTAGGAGTTTTTTTGTAGTTTTTGTGAAAATCTGTCGGGTTAGCCTTGGGTTATTGACAGACACGATATTTCTTGGGCACAGAATCGCTCGCCAAACAGCCGACTTGCACGTCGGCAAGATTACAGCCGTAAAATGTGTGGATTTATAGACACCGCCAACTCAACGATTCATTTCCACAGCCGGTGGAGCTCACGAGCTCGCGGCAGCTTGCTTGCGGTTGGCGGTACGTGCGTTGAAAGTCTCTTTAGAGATTGAATCATCATTGTGAAAATAATGACTGCTCGCAAAAAAAAAAACGAAGCTATTTTTACTTTACCAGGTAAGGCATCTCTCTTTGAGAAGCGGCTTTGCCACAAATGATAGCGCAACAAAGTCACTTATCATGTGGACATTTATGGGAACCAAATATTATAAACGCATGTTTAAGTGGAGGGAAAAACTGGAGGACCCAGAGAATAATCCACACGACCACAGGGAGAAAATGCTAACTTCAAATATACAGCAGGCTTTAGGGTCGGGATCAAACCCACGATCCTCCTGTAAACCAGGCGAGGTGGTTAACATCTCACCCACCATGGTGCCACATCCCTGGGACTTGCAGCTAAGCGCACCAACTCTCGCCCTGTCACCGTCTTAAACTTCCTGAGCCTTCGTGTGCTCATTTCACTCAGCCCCGGATGAAACTTTTTCGCTAAATAAATAACATACGCCCACACCCAAAAAACAACATCCCTTTTGTGTTCAAAACACAATTTGCAGCTACTGTGTATTATCGGGAGGCAGCATTTTTCTTCTCTTGTTGTGTATTGTGTGTGTGGCTTTTCCGCCCACTTAATGTCACGCTGCATTGGGTCAGTAGCATTTACCAGTCACCGGGTCCCCGCACAAATGCGCACGGACGTTATGATTAATGGGGTCATAATGTGGATATGGCTGCCACTGCTGTCTGTTGATGGAGCTGCTGATTGAATGGAACGCGCTCTATTTAGCGCCAATTATTCTTCGCACATGGATTGTAGAGGCTTGTTGAAGATTTGTTGAAATTTGCGTGCGAGCGCTACTCCCGTCTTACCCCCTCGTAGCTTTCTGCTGCGTGGCGGTGTCTGAATGCGTCGTGGTGCTGTGTGTGGATTAATCCGCGTGTGTGTAGTCTGTGAATTCATCAGTTGGTAACATTGGCAGCGTTTGTCGAACCCTCGTCAGATCTCAACCAATGCATTCCGATGGGTTGATAAAATTTGGGACCACAATGTGGGAGCCCAAGTGGATTTTCTTTAAGACAAATTGGCTTTCGCCAGAAAGGACGTGGAATGTCCACCAGTCATGCAGAACTACATGCGTGGAGGACGAAGCTGCTGCCCTTGTGGTTAACACGAGGCTGCTGTCTACGTGGATAACACGATTCTGCTGCCCACGTGGATAACACGAGGCTGATGCCCACGTGGATAACACGATTCTGCTGCCCACGTGGATAACACGAGGCTGATGCCCACGTGGATAACACGATGCTGCTGCCCACGTGGATAACACGAGGCTGCTGCCCACGTGGATAACACGAGGCTGATGCCCACGTGGATAACACGATGCTGATGCCCACGTGGATAACACGAGGCTGATGCCCACGTGGATAACACGATGCTGCTGCCCACGTGGATAACACGAGGCTGATGCCCACGTGGATAACACGATGCTGATGCCCACGTGGATAACACGAGGCTGATGCCCACGTGGATAACACGATGCTGCTGCCCACGTGGATAACACGATGCTGATGCCCACGTGGATAACACGAGGCTCCTGCCCACGTGGTTAACACGATGCTGATGCCCACGTGGATAACACGATGCTGATGCCCACGTGGATAACACGAGGCTGATGCCCACGTGGATAACACGAGGCTGATGCCCACGTGGATAACACGAGGCTCCTGCCCACGTGGATAACACGAGGCTCCTGCCCACGTGGTTAACACGATGCTGATGCCCACGTGGTTAACACGATGCTGATGCCCACGTGGATAACACGATGCTGATGCCCACGTGGATAACACGAGGCTGATGCCCACGTGGATAACACGATGCTGATGCCCACGTGGATAACACGATGCTGATGCCCACGTGGATAACACGAGGCTGATGCCCACGTGGATAACACGAGGCTGATGCTCGCGTCGATCGCTCGTCTCCGCGTCCACCTGCCGTCCCCGCAGCGATCCGCACGCACTCCCCGGCCAAGCCCGTGCTCATCTTCGTGTCGTCTCGGAGGCAGACGCGTCTCACCGCCCTCGACCTCATCGCTTTCCTGGCCGGCGAGGACAATCCCAAGCAGTGGCTTCACACGGACGAGACCGAGGTGAACCCCACGAGTCGCCCCCCGCCCCGTGCATCACGTGGGTTTTCTCCGAGCACTGCGGTTTCCGATCTACCAAACGGAGACGTCCCCCGCCCGCCCCCTCCCCGTAGAGCCTGCTCGTGTAAAGCGGTTCTGGTTCTCGGCCTTGATGTTGACGGTGAGTGGGAATCGAACTCAGCTGGCTCGGGTACAGAGCGCGGTGTGCCAACCATCACCCTCCATGCACACAAAAAGACAAAGGTCCCACGTATAGCCTCAACAGACTGTTGGGGCAGGTGCTATTCGCGAGCACCATTGGAGGTTGGCACAGCATACAAGGGGGTTGGTGGCCAACACCATATCCATCTGCCTTTGTCTCCCCCATTGCTGATGTTTTACACCCCATACAAGGTACCTATTTAAGTCTCAGTCGTCCTTGGGGAAGCCCACAACCGCTGTTACTGGTTGTGAACAGGAATCAAACCCCGGTCGCCAGGTTCGTAGCACAATGCACTAACCACTGTGCCACCGCTGCTATCTGCCCCGCACACAAAGACCAAGACGAACAGCTCCACCAATCACCATACAGCCTAAAGGTGCAGCCCTGAAATTGCTTTACTCACTTCCTCTGCTAGCGGTAGGCCCTCCTGCTGCTGGTCAACTAACCGTGGTGTACCCAGTCACACTGCTGGGTGGACAGGCTACAAGAGGGGGTGGGGGTTCATTCTAGATTTGAAGTTTTCATTACTGCAAGGATCCATACTCTTTGGTTCTTTTGGTAAAGTCACGTACGTGAAAAAATATAAATAAATACATTTAATCTCGACGTTTCGATTGCAACACAAGCAATCATCATCAGGTGTGACAACCACAGCAAGAACATTTTTGCTGAAATTTTTACTGAAGTCAAAATTTTCTTGCTGTGGTTGTCACACCTGATGATGATGATTGCTTGTGTTGCAATCGAAACGTCGTGATTTAATTTATTTATTTATAATTTTTTCATCTACGTGACTTTACCGAAAGAACCAAAGAGTAGGGGGTGGGGGTTTAAGGGACTCTCTCTGGCCTCAACGTTTTTATTCGTACCGCTGCAGCACGTTTGGTTTGGCAGTGCCCAATGGGTGCTCTGGTGTCATGCGTCAAAGAAACCATGTGCTGTGAAACTCCTCATTATCAGCAAGGTGGCCGGGAGATGGCAGTGCAGCAAGTGGGTTTCTGACTACACGGATGTGTTTTTGTTTATGGAATCTCGGTGATTGCTGTGTGGTTTTTATCTAATAATATATTTAAAAAATCCACGTAAAAAATAATAATTTCAAATAGAAATGGCCAGCTATCCCCAATGCATCGCCATCCTGAAAAAGTCTTAACACTCGGTAAGCGTTTCTCGTATCAATAAATATCATCGCAAAGGGTCTCTTTTACATGCTGTCAGCCTAAAATAAACACGTGTTTCATTGGCCCTGAATGTCAGCACGGGGAAGACAAAGGTGGCCGGGCGTGTCGTGCCGTGCCGGCCTTAATAGACGCTCGCTAACAGCACCTGCAAGGACAATGTAGAGGAAGGAAGATAGCTTTTGTGTTGTGTATGCGTCACGCACGTGCACGTGGGTGTGTAGGTGTGGGTGTGTGGGGGGGGGTGTTGTGGTGGGAGCGGTGGTGGTCTCTGTGTGCGTGCGCGTTCCGAGCGAGCGGGAGCCCGCTCAGGTCATCGCGCGCATTGTTCGTGCGACAAACTCTTGCAAGTGTCCGCAGTCCAGCAGCACCTGGTCCAAGCGGTTAGCAAAACCCCTGGAGTGGACCGACATGCTTTCTTACCAACTGGATTCTGGATTCGGCTAAATTCTCAAAACGCAGTCACAATCGACAAGTGTCGGCGTGTCTCCACGGTCAATCAAGAGGTGGTGCGCCCCTCTAGAATGGAAGCTTTTTATCCGGTGATGGAAATTTGACGTTCCCGTGACAGGGACGAGTATGTCCATAATACAACCCCAGGCGGATGATCGTGTCTTTTTTATTGACCCCAGATGGATGATGAGCTGCTGCAATCATTCCAATCCAATTTTATTACTTGTAAAAAATAAAAACAATTATCTTTTTTTCCCAAATAAGAACGATAACGCTCAGTGATAGTCCAGCATTAACTTGTGTTTTTATTTTACGAATGTCTTTAACAATGAAACACTGTGCTTGTTGTACTGGAAATTAAGGCAAAATTGGACACCGATCCCATATCAAGACTGCAAATCGAAAAGTAATATGCGTAAACATGCCACTGAGTAGATTTGTGCTGCTTACTATAATCATCAAACCTCTCGATTCAATTCAGAAAGTGTGCCTGCTCAAAGGAGTGTGGAGCAACACTCATCCCCAATCGAGGCCAACACTCTACATTTCTCATTCCTATGGCAGGACAACAAGAGTTGACTTTGAGCAAAGCGATTCCATTTTTATTGACAGATGCCTGTGATCAGATCGCCCGGAAGGTGCCCGATCTCGTAAGCGCTCGGAAGCTAAGCAGGTTGTGAGCCTGGATGGTGATTGGATGGGCGACCACCGTGCATAACACAGGTGCTATAGGCTGCTGCGGGACTGCGTCGTCAGTAGCGCGCAGTGCAGAACGATTAATTGTTGTACTTAACTAAGCTCCCGTCGTCTGTGCTCACCGCCTTCACGACAGCACAGAGTGGTGAAGTATGAATTCTAGATTTGAAGCTTTCGTGACTGCAAGGATTCATATTCTTAGGTTTTTTCGGTAAAGTCACGTAGGTAAAAAATTAATAAAAGTAAAATAAAAATAAAATACAAATCACGACGTTTCGGAGGCAACACAAGCTTCCGTCTTCAGGTGGAATCGTGACTGAACTGAAAAAACCTAAGAATATGGTGAAGTATGGTCAAGTAACCCCCACGACCCAAGCGGCATGGGGAGGAAGTGGGCCCTCATCCAGCAGTGGTTTTACGAAAGGGCTTCAAGTGCACGTGCTGTTGACAAGATCGTGAACAATTTGTGACAGCTTGTTTGAACGGTGGTTAGAAAGGATGTCCCCCCCCCACGTAGAGCATGCAGCATTAGTGTCCAGCAGATGGCGTAGGTGGTACATATTGTTTTTATCATAAGGTTGGGGCTTACCAACTCGCATATTCATCTCTGTGTGATCCACCAATTCTACCTCCAAAACTGCTAAAAGACACTCGAGTAGATGATACGTGATGTAACGTTGAATCATATTTCCCTGGCCTGTTCCATGTCAGCTTGTACTGCCGACGAAAACACCAACCTTGCCTTAACGAATCACATTGGAGCCTCCACATAAACTTGTATCTGCCCTTGACTGGCTTGAGCTATGCCTAACACTCAGTCGGGAAAGTTATTTGTTCAAATCCTGGTCTCGGGTTGAACCCAGCTCATCCTCAGCGTCGTCATCCCTCAAACATGAATGAACTGGGTACTAACTGTGGGAAGCCAACCACCTAATGGGGGCTCTGCTGCACTGGCCCATGGCTGTCAATGGGAATGACTTTAATGTTGGGGATGCACAAACATTGGGTGCCGCTTTAACCTTACAACACCGTAGGGGTAGATGTTGTTAGCGAGCACCTATTTAGGCCGGCTTTGTGCACAACGAGTTTGCGTGGCCAGCCTCGCCTCTGATGTAGTGCCGGTAGTTCATGCAATGCACAGACTTCTTATTTACATCTGAGCTGACCTAGTTGAGGGACAAGGACAGGTTTAGATACCACTGCTGCTGCTGCTATCAAGCTTGGCCCGGGAAACAAACCTGTGTTTTTGGAGATTGCAGTGCAGTTTGCCACTGCACCCACCATTCACCCACACACAGAGATCACAGGCACCCCGTATAGCCGCACAGATTGTTGTGGCAAGTGCTGTTAGCGAGCGCCTATGAAGGCCCGAGCAGGTTGTGTGGACAGCATCACGCTCGGCTGCCCTTTGTCTTACACACGGGACACAATGCGTTGATGTAAGGCCGAGTCAACCCGGGGGAAGACGTATGACCGGTTTAGATACGCGGCACTGATGTTGGCCGCGAGCGGGAATCCAACTCGGGTTTGCCGGTTCGGTCGTGCAGTGCCACTCACCGCTACACTACCGCTCGCCAGGCGCGCTGACACAACAAAAACAACAACCGCCATTCGCCACTAAGTGGCGGTGACGTCACCACCGCGCTTGTACCAGGCTATGTGCACTTTAATGACTTTTAAAGTGTCGAATGCCCGCTGGCAGGAGGTCACGGGACAGACCCAGGTGCCATGGGTTGACTGACTGAGATGACTGGCCGATGCACCACCTGTGCCCCCTACTATGCCAACTTGCTGTTGGTATAGTAGGGGGCACACCCTCACCACGCGCGCGCGTACCCCGTACACAAACTCGCAAACTGCCCTTGTTTTTCCGCAGAACTCGACGTAAAAAAAAATAGACGCATTTTTTTGTTTCCCTTCCCCCCCCCGCACCACTCTGAAACCCTCACAAAAAAAACACAGCTGCAATCGTCACGCAAAACTTGCATTTGCCGAGCGAAACGCACGTAACATATATGGAGTCCCTTGAGAAGTATATTCCAGGCCGAGGTGATCCTTTTCGACCTCTGGCCCCTGAACTGTCCGCGACCTCTGCTGTGTGTGCGAGTGTGCGTGTCTGTTTGTGTAGCTGATTAGCGAGACCCGGGAACGGGAGCGCCCCCCTCCCAACCACCTCCGCCACCCACCCCTTCCCCTCACACATTCGCTCGTTTCCCAGTTATCCTGGGAAAAGCTTGTTTACATATCTTTTTCCACCGCCAAGCTCCAAGCCAAGACCGCCCTCACCCGCCCCCCCCCACCTCTCTCACTTGAAAACAAACCAGCCAAGGCAGTCTGTTTGTCATGCCCGCTTTCCTCGCAGACTTAACGTTTTAATTTGGGTGGGTGGGTGGGCGGCAACGTAATTAACATCACAAGCCGGGCCAGCGCTCCCAAAGTATTGCGATTTTTTTTGTCCTTTCCTTTTCTTTTGCTTGCAATTATTTTCCGTTTGTAGCTTTTATATCGGCGGTTATGTCATGAAAAGTCGACGTTTCTACCCAGAATTCTCACAGCGAGCAGGGGAGGAAGTAGACTTTGCGTAACCACTTTCTAAGGTCACGTCCTCCTGTTGATGAATGCGCATTTTCCGTGATATGTCATTCGTAACAGTAATATGCTGAAGTTTCTTCTGTAGCCGACGATGGGAAAATGGCAAATTAAAAGTGACAACTCGGATATGATGAGCGGGGTGTTTTTTTTAGAACGGTCATTGGTGACGACAGCTTTATGATTTAGCTGTTAAGTTTAATTCGTTCCGGGCGGGGTGAATGCAGTTGTGCATTTGAGCCGGTTTGGGGAGTTTATCTTCAGTACTCTATCAATTCCCTCCGTTTTTTCACCCCCCTTGAACGCTTGCTTTATTCGGTGCAAGTTTTTTGTCAGCACTTCCCCACTACGGTCTAAAAGAGTGTTCTGCACGAGTCTTTTATGTCCGTCTGTACGCCCGTAACACGGAGGGGTGGAAGTGGGGGGGGACTGGAACCCTCCTAAGAATGATCCAGTGTGGACCAGCCCCCTCCCCCCCGGTAGAAAGTTATGCTGTTATTTACCACAATTAAATTCAACAAAATTATGCACATTGTTTGGTCATGCTGCTGCGTTGGCAGTGGTGCACAAGCACAATTAACAACAACAATGAAAACTAAAACTAAACGCGTTTGTCGGTAACAAGAAGAAGTACGCAACGGGCTACGGTTTTTGGGGTAAAGGTCATTCTTCATTCACCTGCTTTGGAAAATGGCTGTGAAATTGATAAATTTACCAAAAAGTTTGTTAACAACCAAAACGGAGTGTGAAGGGATTGTTATTTCTGAACATGCATTTTTTTACCCCAAGGGCTACTTGTCGGCTTTAAATACTTTGCAAATTAAATACCCCCAAATACAATCAACCGCGTGTTGCAAAGTGTTACATGATCCATGCGCGTGCGTGATTTTTCTTCCCTGGATTGCGCTCGTGTTGCTTCTGGCAAGGCTCTGCTTGCGGAAGCGATGTTCAGTCTGAAAACGGCAACATTGGTTGTCCCCTTTTAACGGAAGGCATAAACCCATCAGGTGGAACAGATCTTATCTCATAGATACACACCTAAGGTCGTGTCGCCCGGTACTGTTGGACACAAACGCTTCCTTAATGAGATAACAAAAAGTTTAAATCGCAAGCACATTCCCATGATGTCACTTGCAGGGTAGAGGTTTGCTACCTGAGATGCAAAACACTGGGACGTACCGTGGGAATAGGAATATGTGTCAGTACTGGAAGAAGGGACAAACTCTTATGGAACTGACAAAAACCTGAATTATTTTAAGGAATGTTCCGGAAGGACTTACGGATTTCCCAGAACATCTGCCTCCTCGAAAAACACAAAGGACGATCCCGGGAAAACCAGGACAGGTGGCAATCCGACTGCAGCGACGCATTCACAACGTGGAGAAATAACAGTGCTAATGATGGTTGAAATTCATGAAGGCGCTCTTAAGCAATGGATCGCGTAACGCCGTGCATGTAGAGGAGAAGTTACCGCAGGGGAAAAGATAAAGAGACAGATCGAGAACCAGAGAGACGTAGAGAGAGGCGTGTTTAACAGCTGGTGAGATCTTCAGCCGGGAATAAATTCTCCAGCGACCTCCAAAGACGGTTACCGCATAGCACGGCGCTTTCAGATGTGCTTCTGCGGCCGTCTGGAACGCTCTTCCGATATTAGGAAGCCACTCGGAGCTGTGCACTTTTAAATCATCATCTTGATTGACAAACTCATTATTTTAGAATCTCCAGCGACCTCCAAAGACGGTTACCACATAGCACGGCGCTTTCAGATGCGCTTCTGCGGCCGTCTGGAACGCTCTTCCGATATTAGGAAGCCACTCGGAGCTGTGCACTTTAAAATCATCATCTTGATTGACAAACTCATTATTTTAGAATTTGCCTTTTGTGTTTAGTTTTGTTGTCCTCCACCCGCACCTCCTATTAGCGCGGTCGGCTACGTACGTTGCGAAGGAAGATCAACACGCGTACGTACACACGAGAGGAGCAGTCCTGCTGCCACTGGAGCTCTGTTCCAAATCAGACGAGGCATCATCATACCGTCACACCTTTAACATAACATTTTAACATCTTTACGTTTCCATAAATGTTTTACCGGCTACACAATACAGTTGTTTTTTTTAAGCAGATCGTTTTGCTGACCAGTGGGCACTTGTCACGTGTTGTCATTTTTGTGCTGGATCGGTTCGCCAGTTGATTTTTTGAGATTTTCTTTTTATTGTAAATTACCCTGGGATACTGTGCATGGTGAGCAATATACAAAAGAAAAACTGTGTTGTGTTGTACGATTGCAACATTAAACTCTTGTTGAACAAGCCTGGTGGTTACACAACCTAGATTCGAATCTATAAGATAAGAGCTCTTTGTATTTTTTTGTCGTTTGTATCTTTATTTACAACTGCGTAGGTTTTCGCGATTGTCCCGAGGAAGCTCTCTCCGCGAGCTTTCCTCCCACGATGACCTCCCACGTTCTGCTGCGCGTGCCCTTGGCACGTGGGGCGAAACGTCGGACGTCGTGCCGAACAACAGCGTCCTGCGCAGCGCGGGAATACGTCGGCGTTGTACCTTTATTTGAACACCCGTTGCTCAGTCCAAGGAACCTCTATTCATCCCAAGAACTCTCAGTGTTGATCCTCGTGCCTTGCCCAATGAGACAGATGGCCCCCTTGTGCTCACCACTGAATCGGCCAGCCGTGAGTGTGAGTGTTGGTGTGCGTCTTTGTGTGTGCATGGAGGGGAGCGACGGTGCAACGGTTAGCACGCTGCGTTACGAACCCGGCGACCCGAGTTTGATTCCCGCTCGTGGCCACCAACACCCGTGACGATTATCAGAACCCATCCTGCGCCCGCCCCTAGGCCGTCTCGGCCTAAAATGAGGGCACAGCTGTCAACCCATACGGCTTACCCCGCGTTCTTGTACAGGGAAATTGAGTTTTCAGGTCCATACGGTGTACAGCCGTTTCAATACGGGCAACAACAAATATTTATCTTTGTGTTTGTCCCTTGTGATGGGACTCTGTAGGATGAACGTTGAAATTTATAAAAGCACGGGGTGACCGATAAGGTCTGAATTAGTCTGTCGTAAGGTAGGCACTGATAAGGGGTTGACAGGAATGTGAGTACCTGGTGCGATGTGTAAATATCGCCACTGGGGAGACAAAGGCGGTCGAGCGTGGTGCTGGCCACCCCCACCCACCCTCTCGTGCTGCGTGCCTGCCTTCTCTAGGTGCTCGTTTGACAGCACTTGCCCTGACAGTCCGTTAAGGCCACATGGGGGGGGGGGGTATCCTTTGTCTCTGTGCGCAGATGGAGCACATCATCTCGACGGTGAAGGACTCGAACCTGAAGCTGTGTCTGGCGTTCGGCATCGGCATGCACCACGCGGGCCTGCACGAGCGCGACCGCCGCACCGTGGAGGAGCTCTTTGTCAACACCAGGATCCAGGTCAAACTCACGGCTCACAGCGCACACACACGTACACGCGCTCACACGCACACACACGCACGCTTACACACGTTCACGCACGCACACACGTCCACATGTACGCACGCACACGCGGAGGCAACAGGCGACCGAAGCCCAGCCTCCGCGCTTCTATCCGGTGCTTGTGTCGGAAGCTGATGTTTGCGTCTTAATCTAACATTTGTGTCTTAGCCTGGTGTTGGCGTCTAAATCGGGTCTCTGTGCCTGAATGTGGTGTTTGTGCCCGAGCCTGATCTTCGTGTTTCAATCTGGTCTTTGTGTATTGACCTAATCATTGTGTCTCAAATGTGATGCGCATGAAACTCAGTCTTGTCTCGTGTTTCATCATGAGCCATGTGTTTGAATCTCGTCTGTGTATCAGAATCAGCATCTTTATTTACCGGAGGAGGAATCCAATGAGCCATTAAGCTCTTTTTCCCAGATGTCCGGAACGAGGGGGTCAGCAAGTATGTGTGTGTGTTAATCTCATATTTGCGTGTGAATCTTATCTTAACCAATGAATGTCTTCTCAATGTTCCAGTCTGCCCTTTGTGTTTACACATGATGTGTGTTCAAATCTAGTATTTGTGTTGAATTCGGATACGTATATTTTAATCTGTGTGTGTGTGTGTGTACGTGAAGCTGGTGTTTGTACCCGAATGTGGCTCTGCGGCTCTCACCCTGTATCTGGACCCCCCCCATCACGTTGGCTGCGATCTTGACCGAGTCGTTATTGAAGATACGTCGCCTCTTGCAGGTGCTGATTGCCACCAGCACGCTGGCCTGGGGGGTGAACTTCCCAGCGCACCTGGTCATCATCAAAGGCACCGAGTACTTCGACGGAAAAACGCGGAGATACGTGGACTTCCCTATCACAGGTGCGAACTTACACATGGCAGGTTTTCGTAGGAGGGCTGTTTAACAAAGATTCCCCGTATAGATTAACAGACTGTAGGGGCAAGTTCTGTTAGCGAGCACCTATGAAGGCCGGCACGGCACACAAGGGGGTGGGTGGCCAACACCACGCCCGGCCGCCTTTGTCTCCCCAGTAGCGATGTTTACACATCGCACCAGGTACTCATTTGAGGCTGAGTCGACCTAGGGGAGGCTCAGGACCGGTTCAGATAATCGTCACTGGTATTGGCCATAAGTGGGAATCGAACCCGGGTCGCCAGGTTCATCGTGCAGCGCACTAACCGCTACACTACACACACACATGAAGTGACCTGCCAATTACATAATCTCGCATGTTCGTATATGCAGATGTAATAGCCCTTGCTGCAAAGAGCACAAACCTCGAGAACATTGCAAGTACTCTAACAGCGTATCTAATCTTTATTTGGCCTATGGTCTCTGTAATTAACCCATAACAAAGGTGATGGTGCTGCTGCTGATGGTGATGTGCTTGTGCAGATAATGGCATAAATGATGTAATTAGAAAGAAGATAATCATGTGCACATTTGACAATGATTAGATGATGACATAAATGATGATGCTTACAATGACCTGATGGCGATGATGATGTACATGATAGTGTGCTGAGAAAGATGATCATCATGATAGTTACTTGACGGCGATGTAGACGACTAGGATAATGATGATAGTTATGTGCTGAGAATGACACTGCTGATGATGATGATGATGACAATGTCAATAATGACCTCACGATGATAATCGGGGATATGATGTGTTGACAAAGATGAAGAGCACGGTGATGATGATGATGGAGACAGTGATTGGCTCATAACAATAACGATGACGATGAGCTGATGATGGCAATACATTATTAATGATGATTCAGAATAAAAAAATCTTTATTTTGACCAGAGGAGGAATCCGATGAGCTATGAAGCTCTTTTGCACAGATGTCCAGTTGGGGCGGGTCAGCAAGTTACATCAACAAGCATTACATCAAGCAGTCATCTTCGCTCACCAGTTTCCGTTCCTCCCTCAAAACTCCTTTTTTCTCTTGCTTACCCCACGACGCCTTAATCTTGCCTCTATAACCACTACCGCTCCCGCTCCCTCTTCACAATCTCTCTCCATCGCTAGCACTCATTCCCCATCTATCCAATCCATTCATCAAGATTTGCTCTCATCAGTTTCGCTTTGACCTAATACACGCATGAAACAGATGCGCCCACTACCTCCTCTCTCATCTATTCACCCCATCTCCGCCATTGCGTTCATACGTACCGTTCTCAATTCTCTCTAAGGCGCACTTGGTCAAGGCATAAATGACGTGAACATAAGAATACACAAAAAATCAACATCGATGTTGATGATAAAAGACCAGCAAATATCTCGCCTCCCGTTGTGCCCACGCCGCAGACGTCCTGCAGATGATGGGCCGTGCCGGGCGCCCTCAGTTCGACGATCAAGGCAAGGCGGTGATCTTCGTGCACGACCTCAAGAAGGACTTCTACAAGAAGTTCCTCTACGAGCCCTTCCCGGTAGAGTCGAGGTGAGACGCCCTTCTCTCACCTGTCTCTCGAAAAGAATCCCCACGTCCCTCGTCAACGCGTTCCAACGCACGTCGGCTCTGTCCGTCCGTCTGCCTGCCGGTCCGTAGCGCGAGGTGGGGCGCACGATAAACTCTCGTAAAGCTCGATCGCATTTTTCGATCGAATTTTTGGCCAAAGGCCTCGTGGTGTAAAGTTGTGTTGCCGCCTGGGATCGTACGGTTGGATTCAACATACATACGTACATGCATACAAGAAATCAATGGGTCATAATCTCACACTTTCTAATAAGGTGCAGGTGAGACTCACCTCCTTATCTCCTCCCATGAACCTGTATCCCTTTTTAAACGCTTTCCAACCCAAGTGGAAATTGTTCATCATGAGCTCTGTTGGTCCGTCCGTGTGTCTGTAACAGTGGGCCATGATAATTTGCGTTTAAATAGGAACGAGTAGAGAGTGGTATTGCTGTTTGGGACGGAGGCTTTGCTCAACAAGACGATAATCATCAATAATATAATCAGCCCGCACACTTTCCGCACCGCTCGTTAAAAAACAGCAATACGAACGCAATTTATTCGTACGCTTTCACGGCAAAATAGTACGTTTCGTGTTTGGTTTCTTTTGGGTGAGGTCTTCGCGTAATTGACGTGTGCATCGTAAACCCTCCTCAATCCCGACGCAGACAATTCATAAAAGTGTGACGTGAATCGAATGCGGCCACGCTTCTCACTGCCTCGGCAGTGCCACCAGTCGGTGCTGTTGTTGTTATTGTTGTTGTTGTTGGAGAGGAATGCCACGACGTTTTAATGGGTACCGACGTTTCGCTGGAGATCACGTCCACTTTGCAAGGCTGCACAGGGTTGGAAGGTGTGTGGCCATGCCCGACTCCGTACGTGTGTCCTAGTTTGTTGGAGGTACTCGCTGACCATCTCAATGCTGAGATCACCTCTGGTACCATCACCTCCAAGCAAGATGCCATGGACTACATCACCTGGACCTATTTCTTCCGTCGGCTCATCATGAACCCCAGGTGCATCTCAGCGTGTCTCAATCAGTGCGTGCGTGCGGAGTGTATGTCTGTGAGTTAATACCATTGAGTGTGTATTAATGTGTGTGTGTGAAAGTGACTGTGTGTGATTGCAAGTATGAGTGAGTGTGTGTGAATGTGTGTTTGTGGGGGACCGCACAGACTGTAACAACTACAGGGGCATCTCACTCCTCAGTGTGCCGGGTAAGGTCCTGGCAAGGATTATTCAACATCGCCTTGCTAGGCACGCTGAGGAGGGGCTTGCGGAGCCCCAATGCGGTTTCAGGAAAGGGCGGTCCTGCACAGATGCCATATTTTCTGTCCGTCTGCTACAGCAGAGGTGTAGGGAATTCCAAAAAGACCTACATCTCTGCTTTATTGACCTGGTCAAGGCCTATGATACCATCAGTAGGACTGGACTCTGGGTTGTTCTTCGTGCTTTCGGAGTCCCTGACCCTCTGCTCACGATCATTAAGGACCTTCATGATGGTGAGCGGGCCCGGGTAAAACTACGTGGCCGGGAGTCGGAGCCTTTCCCTGTACACCTTGGGGTGCGACAGGGATGTCCTCTGGCTCCCACATTATTTAACATCTATTTTGACCGCGTAGTTCGTGAAGCCTTCAATAGCTGTACCGGGGGAATTTCCGTTTGGTACAGATATAATGGGAGGCTGATCGACGCCCGGGTGCGATCAAGGGATGGCTCCCTATTGGTCAACCACGTTATGTATGCCGATGATTTGGTAATAGCTGCTCATTCAGAAGAGGAGTTGGAGGCGCTGCTGCTGAGACTGGAGTGTGCCACTAAGAGGTGGGGCCTTACCATCAGCCCCACCAAAACCAAGCACCTGCCTGGGTATTTTGTACCATCGGACACTCCACCCCCACAACTCCCAATTGGTGATGGGGCAGTTGTGGAGAGAATGGAGAGTTTCCCATACCTGGGCAGTGTGCTTATGACCGGCTCCAGTCTATCAGCAGAGGTCTCACTCCGAATCAGTCGAGCGGCAATATCTTTTCATCGGTTGCGTAACGCTGTGTGGAAGCTACCTGGTCTGTCGCTCCGCACGAAGCTTCAGGTCTTCTCGGCCACGGTCATTCCCTCCCTTCTCTACGCTTGCGAGACGTGGACCCCCCTGGTGGAGCATCTTCGCCGGTTGGAAACATTTAGGCTGGCCTGCCTACGATCCATCCTGGGTTTAACCAGGCTGGATTGTGTGAGGAGCTCACAAATCCTTGAAAGATCTGGGCAAAGTCCCATCAGTGAGCTCCTCCGGCAGGCAAGGCTGCGTTGGCTGGGTCATGTAGCCCGCATGCCCAGCCACCGCATGCCTAAACAGCTTTTGTTCGGCCGGATCGAGGGGGCTAGACGGGCGCGGCACGGGCTGGAGAAGAGATGGAGTGATGTGGTACAGGAGGACGTGGAGCTGAGTGGACTTGCCGATGACTGGTACCAGCGGTGTCAAGATCGGCCTCAGTGGAGGAGGCTCGTGAAGGACGCTACTGGGCAGTTGGAGGCAGTCGCCCTCCAACAACAACGGAGGGCGGAGGAGCGACGCTCACAACAACGAGCGGAGCGCCGGGTGGCTAAAGCACAGCAAGTTGGCACAGTAGGGGGCACAGGTGGTGCATCAGCCAGTCATCTCGGTCATCTCGGTCAGTCGACCAGTGGCACCTGGGTCTGCCCCGTGACCTCCTGCCAGCGGGCTTTCGACACTTCACGTGGCCTCAAGGTGCACTTGGCCTGGCACAAGCATCGTGGTGACGTCACCGCCACTTAGTGGCGAATGGCGGTTGTTGTTGTTGTTGTTGTATGTGGGGAGCGGTAATGTAGCAGTCAGCGCACTGCGCTATGAACCCAGCAACCCGAGTGCAGTTCCCACTCGCGACCAACACCAGTGGTGATTATCTTAACCGGTCCTGGGCCTCCCCTAGGTCTGCTCAGCCTCAAGTGAGTATCTTGTGCGGTCTGCAGTAAACATCGCCACTGGGTAGACAAAAGCGGTTAGCCGTTATACTTGCCGTCTGCCCCCTCGTGTGCCATTCTGCCCATAACAGCATTTTCCCCAACAGCTTGTTTAAAGTGACAAGGGAAGATCTTTGTCTTCGAGATTCTGGGCCTCCCCTAGGTCAGCTAAGCCTTAAATGAATACCTGTGGCAACAACCGTGGGGCGGGGGGGGGGTGCATTGAGGGCGATGTAAGTCCTAGGATAATTTTAGTAATTGACCCAGATTTCAAGGGCCGCCTGTGCCTGCCGCGCGAGTCGATACTGCGCTGATCATCGCGCAATAAAACGGCACGGCCCTTGTTTTTGCAGGGGGGGGGGGGGGAGAGGGAGTTCGCCTCTTTAAGAAGCGGCGCTTGAGCGGTAGTTACACACCGCCACGGCACACACGATTCCACGGGCTAATTCCGCGGATCTCCTTAAGACCGTCGGTGATTTCCGTGAGCAAACACGTAATTACGCAAGGCAGCCCGACGTACACGGGAGACCTCGGAGGTGCCAATGTAAATACATCATCGCACGCTCACTCGCTCGCTCGCTCGCTCGTGCTAGCGGTGGTGGTGACTGGGAGGAGCGGCTATCGGTGGTGGGGCGGGCGGGAGGGGGTTTGTTTTTTTTACACCCTCCTGAGAGTGTGGGAGAGAGAGAGAGAGCGAGGAAGGTGAGCGATGCCGCAAGCTAATCCTGACAGAGCGGAATAAATCACCAGGCCAGCGCCGTGTCCAGCGTGTGCGGCGAGGTTAGCGGTCACTCGGCAACGATCCCATCGATCGTAACGGCTGCGGCTACCGCCGCTGCTGCTGCTTCCCCCCGCTGTTTGCTAAACGCGGCAGAGGCGAACGTTATTTTTAACTGCGCGCGTTTCAAAGGCAATGATTGGCAATGCGTGCAAACTTGGAAAAAAAACCGTGATGGAATATAGCAAGGAGGTGGGTAGGTAGGTAGGTGGATTGATTGCATGTGTATAGGTAGATTGATAAGTCGGTGTATGTGTGGGTGAACGGCTGTGTAGATACATTGTGTGTCAGTGGATTAGTGGTTGGATGAGAATGGTTGAGTTTAAAGGTGTGTGGATGCTTGCATAGGTTTGTTGGTATGTTCATAGGTAGGTTAGCATGTAAGTGGGTTGGTATGTAGGTAGGCGTGTTGTTGGATGGGTGGGTTAGTTGGTGGATAGGTGCATGGCTGGGATTGGTAGGTGGATGGTTGGTTGGTTGTTCGGTATGTAAGCAGATCGATGGGTGGATATCTCTGTAGGATTTTTGATTATTTCCAATCAATACTCATTTAAGCAGAGTCACACCGCAATGCTCGCTTTTTACATAAAACTCTGGCTCCGTAAAAGAGTGCAAGTTGTATATCATTGTGGACTATTTCCTCTGGACATGCGGTAAACCATAAATCACGGTGGGGTTATAGGCTAATGGGTCCCTGCTGCTAGAGACATTATAGGACCCGCAGATGTTAAGAACTGCTTAAAAAGCAATAGGAATACATTGTAATTCTAATACTGATTGCAGCTGTGGTGAAGATTATGCACAGGAAGGGAAGTTAACCGTGGCTTATTAAACCAGATGCTTTACACGAGATTTACGTATTCACACTGCCGTCATGTTAGTGCGGTTACGATGCAAATAGAGGCTGCTGCTGCAACTACTTCTTCTTCTGCTGTTGCCGCTGCTACCGCCGCTGCTATTGCCACTATTGCCGCTGCTATTGCTACTACAGAGGATACTGCTGGTGCGGCTGCTGCGGATGCTACGGCTACAACTTTTGCCGCTGCCGCAGTGGCGGTGTAACGGTCAGCGCACCGGGCTTGCAATCCGGAGGTCGCTCGTTCGATTCCCTCTCCGCCTCTGTTGTCCACCGAGCAGTGTTATTGGACGAAACTGACGTTGGTCGATTGGCATGTCACGTGTGTGTGTGGGATAAAAGTGTGGGCGCTCCCACCTCTTTCAATGCGTCTGGTCAGCGTCGAAGAGTGGGCCAAAGCTTCCTCTCGCTGAGGCCCTTATGCCCAGCAGTGGTGAGAGCAAGCACTTGCAGGGCTGCACCTTTATTTTCCAGCATGTATTCGGTGTGGGGATTGCGTGGCCTCGCGTGAACGTTTAATAAATAAGAGTGTTTGACTGAATGTTTGACTGCTTTAGTCGACGAGTCTCAGGGTTATGACTCCCATAGGCTGTATGTATGAACTTCTATCGCACAGCACGTAGCCAACCGTGCTCATCAGAGGTGCGGGCAAGATGGGTAGGACATTCAGACTCGACTCGTACGCCACGGACCGATGAGACTCGGAGCGTGACTAAAATCTAAACATTGATGACTAAGTCAACATTGGTGGCGCTTCTCTTTTCCATCCGCAGCTACTACAAACTTGACAACATCGACCATCAGGCCATCAACAACTTCCTGTCGGGGCTGGTGGGAAGTGCCCTCTTTGACTTGGAGTTCTCGGGATGTATAGAGGTCGGGGAGGTGAGTTGTGTTCGCCATCGGCATCGCCATCATCATACAGTAGAACCCCTCTTAACGACGGTAATTGGTTCCACGAAACCGGTCGTTAAGTGATTTGGCCATTAAGCGAGTGTAGGAAATACACGTTAAGGCTTAATTCGTTCCGATAGCATCGAAAGTTTCCCTTTTTCCCCCAAACAGGGGAATGGTCGGTAAGCGAACACATTGCACTCTATGGAGGCCTGTCGTGAACATGGGTGGTCGTTAAGAGGGGTTCTACTGTATTTGTCATCGACATCTTTATCATCAGTATTGTTGTTGTTGTCTTAATCGTTGGAATTTGCAGCAGTGTTGTCACTGTCTCACCAACTTTGTCGTCATCATTGTCGTCATCACGGTCATTTGCATCTTTGGAATAAGCTTCAGCAGCCTGCAGGATTATCACCTCAGCAGCAAGAGCATCACTAGAGCGATTGTCACGTGATGGCCATCATCGGCAAGTATGAGAATGATCACGAACATTTGTCACCAGCATCAAAATTATCAGCATCGTCATGTTGTTTTACTTGCACTACACGATTCGCGTGAAAGTGTGAAAAAAATGTCTCGCTGTCCGTGCGCGCGCGCGAGTGCGTGCGTGCTTGCGTGCATGCGCTTGTTTAGACGCTGTGTCTAGAGTGTCGAGTGCTCCCGTAGTGGTTTTCACTCTGCACCACCACCATCCCTTGTAAAACTGGGTTCAATTACGAGTACAGCACTGGCTTTTCACATTCGTGGAAATTGTTATCCGAGTCAAGTCTCCGCCTCCTCTCCGTCAGCGATATCCATTAGCAGCCGGTAAAGTGACACACTCGACATCGTGACGCAGTCGTCAACATTGGCAGCGGGGAAGGGAATACGGGTTTTTGTTGTTGGCTAAAGTTCTCACGCTGGGAATTACAATTATTATTTGACGAACATTACTCGCGACAGATTCTGGTCCCACTTGCCGTTCGCGTTACCCGTGGATGGATCTGGAACTTTGATTTGACGACTCGTGATAGCCCTTTGCGCCTAACCGATGCATCATCCCTACCCTCCACACAAACACAAAGATCCCCCTGCATAGCCTCAACAGACTTTTAGGTCAAGTGCACACGGATGTAGGGGGGGGGGGGTAGCCAGCACCTCCTCCGGCTGCCTTTGTCTCTCTGGTGGTCGATGATTACCCACCACACCAGGTACTCAAAACAATAGCAAATAAAAATATCACCCGAATACCCTCAACAGACTGTTGGAGCAAGTGCTGTTTGCGAGAAGCGCCTATGAAGGCCGGCACTCCAACACACACTCAGGCATTAGCATGGGTAGTTTTCTAAAATCCGTATGCAAGCCCCGTTAAATTCAATGCCACCGCCATCCACTTGTGGAGACACCTGGTGCCCCCCATAGCACTACTAATTGCCGCCTTTATATGTCGCTGTTTACTGCCACGCGTCGGCAGTAATGCGATTATGGTCAATTCATTATGCCCGGGCTTGGCTGGCCGGCAGGGGAGCTATGCAGAGCGCTAAATTGTTTACGCTTCGCCACGCAGCGCGATGCCTTAATTACTCTCTCTTCCGAGACCGGGGGGCCGCGGGTGCATAATTTTTTTTTTCTCTCTCACGCCGACAGAGCAGTAATTCGTTTGTAATTGGCTTTAGGCAATTATCCGCGCTCACGCCCGTAATGTACCGGGCGCCACCCAAAGTGTTTGCATCAATATTAATTACGAAGAGGTGGTTTACGACACCGGCCGCATGTCGTGCACGCACGCAGTCGCACGCAGTCGCACGCGGTCGCGCACATTTGCGTGCGAGAAAGTTTTTGGCGAGCGGCGCGTTCTGCGTCTGCGAGCGCGCGACCTCCCCTGGGTCACAGCCATTCCTGAGCAGTGCCTTCGATTGCGCATGCTTTGGTGCTTTGGCATCGCGGGACCAAGAGACGCCCTTCTGCAATACTCGCGCAGTCGGCGGAGCCTCACGTCGAGGTCGAGGGCTGTAGCCGTGCAACGGCGAGCTGCTTGAGATGAGCGCCGTGAAGGGAGCGGCACCTTGGTAAAAGTTTTTTTTTGCGGGTTGGATCACGTGCCTATAAATGTGTCGATGGCCAGAACATTTCTGGCTATCGCCTGTGTGGGTCTTAACTCGTCCCGTCGGTTGTCACGGAGTCACGGAGTCCTATTTAGTCCCGGCACCACTGTGAACCCAGAGACGTGATTTAAATTCCTGGCCACTGTTAACTTGAGTGGTGAAAAGTTGTCTGAACTTGTCCCAGGCCAGTTTAACACGTGGTAGGCTTTCGTGACCAATATCATCCATAATATAGGGTTTTTTTTGGGTTAGATCGCGTAAATATATAATGTGTCGTTAAAACCCGCCACCACCCGACACAGCCAACTAGTAAGGGTTGTCACGTAAACAGAACTTTCCAATTCGTCACTAGTACAGCACACCAGTGTGTTGGAGAGCCAAGCCACAACATTTACAATCTGAGTACGACGTTTCGACTTAGCCTTAAACGAGTACCCGGTTTAGTGTGAAAAGTTCGCACTGGGGAGATGAAGGTGGTGGCAGGGCATGCTACTCGCCACACCCATCAGAACACCATCTGATATAAGCAAGGTGTCGCGGTTTTGTAAAATTACGCAAAATACGTATAATCTCCATTATGTATTTTAACTTTTAAACAATAACGTCTTAATGATTCATAATGTGAATGAGTGTTGATGCATGTTTCCTTCAGGACAACCGGAGCATCCAGCCGCTCTCCCCGGGCAAGATCTCCTCGTACTATTACCTGAAGCACGGCACGGTGCGCATGTTCCGTGAACAGCTCCGTGCCGACAGCCGCGTTGAGGACCTCCTCGTCACCCTGTCCGTGAGTCACTGTTGAGGTCGCACTCATTACGTGCAAGGTCGCGCTCATTGCACACAAAAGTGCTCGCCGTCAATGAGCCACGGCACCTTGCTCATCTTGTCACGCGAACTCCGGTCATCCTCGCAGCAGCAGCAGCAGCAGCAGCGGTTTTTGGCGAGCCGTCGA
Organism: Lethenteron reissneri; assembly: GCF_015708825.2. Classification (NCBI taxonomy): domain Eukaryota; kingdom Metazoa; phylum Chordata; class Hyperoartia; order Petromyzontiformes; family Petromyzontidae; genus Lethenteron; species Lethenteron reissneri. Next base: position 10,073,491 of record NC_083783.1, read on the forward strand.
ACAAAGACGGTCACCGCATCGCGCTCTTTAGATGCACTTCCGCAGCCATCTGGAATGCTCTTCCTTCTGATATTAGAAGCCATTGGAGCTATTCTCTTTTTAAAATCTAGTTAGAAAATTCATTTGTTGAGAACTGCTTTTCGTGTTGTTAGTTTGTTGTACTTCCCCCGCACCTCCAATGAGCACGGTTGGCTACGTACGGTGCGAAAAAAAGTTCAACATACATATGGACCGCCAGTCCTCAACGCTTTTAGTCATCATCATCGTCGTCACCATCAGTGACGGCGGTTCCAATGACATGGGTTTGTAACACGCGCGATATACCACGGCCGTAAACGATGGTGACGACTCTTTAGGCACGGAGCCAAGCTCAGTATCACTCGAAAGCCAGGCGAAAAGGTGTGTGGCCTTTTAAGAAAGAGAAATTAGGCCTTTAACCCTTTTCCCGTTCTGAGACGTCTGCAAGTTGCAAGGCTGTGGGTGTCCCCTTCACCGCTGAGTCTCGGAACGCGCAAGTTTTATTTTATTTAGAGAGACTTAGCAACGTTATTTTTAAAGACGTCGTACTCACAGCGGAGAACTGTCGATCGCAACCCTACGATCGACAGCTGGCGCCAAACTGTGCCACACGCCCGCCCGCACGGCCCTGTGGGAGCCGCGGTAATGATAACTTGTTTTATATTCGTTCATCTTCCGGTTTCGTTTTGTTGACGTACACGTACGTTATCGTAACGCTCACGGGTTAAATTGTCTCTTAAAAGTGCCTGTGGAGTCGAAGGCACGAATGCGCGGTGGGTGGCGTTGGCGTTGCAGACGGCGTGGGCTGCCGCGAACCTTGACTATTGGCGACACGCAGCGCGGGGAGATTATTATTTGCCTTTGATTTTGGTGTTTGTGCGGTGTTTTAAATTTAAATATTGTGATGCGTCCAGTTTTCTGTTTGCGTCGTTGCCGTACTTTTTATTTCCTTTGGTTTCTCTTTTTTTGGTAATTTTGGTTGCCCCGTAGGTCCCTTTGCTAATGAGACTCATCCCTGGTCTCTTTTGTTCTCAGAGCTGTTAAACTAAATACACTTGAACTTCTTGTTGGCTGGCATCGTGGTCATTGTCGTCGTCATTATCGTTGTCACTCGTGATTATCATCCCAATCTTAGTAACCGGAACAATTACAATTAATGCTGTCATGTTGACAATTGTCATTAGCAACATCATCCTCATTCTCTTCATCATAATCATCGTCACGTAGTGTTGTTACTGCAAATATTCTCGTAATTATCTTTGCCATCGTCATTGTCATGATGTAATACTAATTTATTGTTGAGAGTTCCTGACAATGAAATATCCGTGGGTTCATCTCTTTGTGGATCAGTGCAGCCCACTAGACATTCCAGGATCTATATGACGATTGCACAGTTCATGTAAATCAACAGCGGTTATCTATATAGGGGGAAAGGCAGGGGGGATTCTCTCACGACAGTAATGTGGAATGTCCAGCACGTGCAAGCAACAGGGCTGAGCACTGCCTCTTAAGCTTCTCTGCTAAGCGCACGGTCATGAAAATGTTGAAACAGACGTGCACACAGATGCACACACAGAGCCACACTGAGCGATCTCGTAGTTCGTAATCAGACGTTCATTGCCATTCCATTGAAACCTATCTCTCTGATCCACTTGCATCCCAAACTTTTAGGCTTTCAAGCCGAGATTTTAAACAACGGCATTTTGTAATTACGTTTTATAGTCCACGTTAACCAGCTGCCTTTAAGACAAACCGAGAGTCCCTTTAACCCAAGCCTGGTCTATCCACACCCTTCATTATCCACCACGCTGAATAGTTTAACCAAAAAAAAAACCCATACCCACCGGCTCCCTATTGTTAAACATGCTCATCAATTAGGGGCTTAATTGAGCGACTTTGATGGGGAAAATAGCTTGGCAGATGGGACACACGCACCAGGAAGAATGAAAAAAAGATTATCCTTGATTTATTTCGTGTGTGTGGGTGTGTCAGTGCCTGCCTGCATGTGTGTGTGTGGGCTTGTGGGAGGAGTGGTGGCGCAGTGGTTAGCACACCGCTCTACGAACCCAGGTGACCTGGATTCGATTTCCAGCGGCGTAATCTAAATCTGTCCAGGGCCCACCTCTAGCTTTACTCAGCCCTAAATGAGTACCTGGTGTGGTATGTAAACATCAGCACTGGGGAGACAAAGCCGTCCAGGCGTGGTGCTGGTCACGCTACCCACTCGTGCACCACACCGACCTTCATAGGTAGTCCCGGCACTTGTCCTTACAATCTGTGTGGCTACACAGGGGACCTTTGTACTTGTGTCGACTTGAATTTGTGCGTGTCTTTGCCGAGCTGTGTTGTAAGTGAGCAGGATGCATTTGTGTAAAAATAATAATATATACAATCTCTCACACACACACGGGAATACGCACCCATGTCTGTAAACGTTTCGCAAACAGATTCCACGTTCAGCCTCGTGAACTGCCTGATCTATTTCTGATAGGATGTACCTGGTAAGGCCGGAACAAAACACAAAGAAGATGGTTTTGCGGCACCCTCCCCAGGCGCCTGTGTCTACCCACTGCCGCACCAGGAGACATTTAAGACAGAGTTTGGTGCCGCGGTGGTGATGTGTTAGCTCCCTCGCCTGGTATGCAGGAGATCGTGGGTTCGATCCTGATTCTGACGTCTGCTGTGTGTTTGTTGTTTGCGTTTTCTCCCCGTGGTCGTGTGGATTGTTCTCCGGGTCCTCCGGTTTTTTCCCTCCATTTAGAGACATGCATTCGGAGTATTTGGCTTCTATACATATCTACATGATAATTTACTTTTTAAAGTTATCGTTTGTGGCCAGGTCGCTCCTGAAAAAGAGCTACATGTAGCTGAGTGGGCCTTACGAAGTTTTTTAGTTTTACTATAAATGTCACCCACAGCGTGAAATCAAACCCAGGTGGCCAGCAGTTGCAGCCTAATACACTCAATTGTGCCACAGCAACACACACACAGGCACACAGACAAAGATCCCCCCCCCCCCCCCCGTATGGCCATCATACTCACAGTTGGGGCAAGTGCTTTTCGCGAGCACTTCTTAAGGCCTGCACTGGGCATGAAAGGGTGGGTGGCCAGTGCTACGCCCGGCCACCTTTGTCTCCCCAGCTGCTCATTTAAGGATGAGTCTGCCGTGGGGAGACTCGAAACCGTTTCTGGTTTTCAACATTGATGTTGAAGGTGAAAACTTGGCTGGCCAAGTACGTAGCACAGTGTGCCAACCACCACTCCCCATCCACACACAAAGACAAAGATCCCCATGTAGCCATAACAGACAAGTGGCTGGCCAGCATCACACCCGGCCGCCTTTTTCTCCCTTGTGGCGATGTTCACACACCGCACCGGGTACTCATTTAAGGCTGAGTCGACCTAGGGGAGGCCCGGGACCGGTTCAGATAATCGTCACCGGTTATGGTCATGAACGGGAACCGAACTCAGGTCGCCGGGTTCGCAGCGCAGTGCGCTAACCAACGGCACCACCGCTCCCCACATGCACACATACGCACGCGCGCATACACACACGCGTGCGCACAAACGCTCGCAGATTTTTCAGTAAGGCACGGGCAGAGCGCGGCGCTATCGCGGACAGCTAAGCCCTAGGGGGGGGTGGGGGGGGGGGGGTTTGGCGCGACACAAAAAAGAAAGGGCGAGCGGAATAAAGGAAAGGCAATGCGGCGGAGGATTAATGCAGCCATTAGTATTCAGGACGTCGGTGATGGTTGTTTAATCGCCATGTATTAATGCAAAGTACAAATACAAACTGGTAAACTGGGGGGAAGGGGGGTGCGGGGGGGGGGGCGCTTCTGTGCAGTTTGCGCCGCCCTTCTCCGTTTCACAGCGTCGACAGATTCACGAACAAAAAACACCGAGTGTTGTGCGGTGAGTGTGGCGGTGCTGTGGTGCGGGGAGCGGTGGTGTAGCGGTTAGCGCGCTGCGCTACCAACCCGGCGACCCGAGTTCAATTCTCGCTCACGACCATAACCGGTGACGATTATCTGAACCCGTCCTGGGCCTCCTTTAAGTCGACTCGGTCTCAAATGAGTACCTGGTGCGGTGTGTAAAAACATCACAACTGGGGAGACAAAGGCGGCCGGGCGTGGTGCTGGCCACCCACCTCGTGTGCCGTGCCGGCCTTCATAGGTGCTCGCAAACAGCACTTGCCCCTACAGTCTGTTCAGGCTCTACGGGGGATCTTTGTCTTTGGTGGTGGCAGCAGCAGCAGCAGCAAGAGAGAAAGCTGAGGTTGTGTTAGTTCACTGGTGGGAGGCGACCAGACCTCACTGCCAGCTTGTAATCCTTTTAATAGTGATACGGATGAATGTAAAATGACGCGATAATGTTGCCGTTCTTTTTGAACAAAGTGCCCAGCGGGTTGCTGCTCCGCCTTGTACACACACTGGCAGATCAGATGTTAGATTTTGTTATTTCTTAATCGAATTAATATTCAGATTTTTGTTTTCTCAGTTTAAATGGGAGACACTGCCGTGGCGTGTAATGGTTAGGGCTACACCTTGACTTTTTCTTTTATTTATTTAGTGAGGAGAGAACACGTTTGCTCTGCAATGGAAAATTATCGACAGCTGTCAATTTCATACTTTTCTCACAATCTTGTTACTCTGAGCACTACAAGTAATCCACTCTTTTATATCATAAAATGGCAAGATAATATATCTTGCGAGATTTTCTTTTTGTATTCTCTCGTATTAAAAAATATATATTCTGGCAAGAGAATGACGTTAATAGGAGCACAATTTGAAAAGTTTGGGTACATTTTAAATTAACCTTCTCAGTCTTCTATATTCGTTAGCCCCACCTCTTCAGTGTCGCTATCATCATACTGGTAGGAACCTCCTGGGTACACCAGCCCACAGGGGATTATTGTGTCCGTCCGTCGTGCAGGGAGGGGCTGGGTGGGGAGGGAGGAGCTGGCTGGGGAGGGGAGGGTGGGGAGGGGCTGGGTGAAGAGGGTAAGGCTGGGAGGGGAGGGTGGGTGGGGAGGGACTGGGTGGGGCTGGGTGGGGAGGGGCTGGGTGGGGAGTCTGGGGCTGGGTGAGGAGGTGGCGGGTGGGGAGGTGGGGGGTGGGAGGGGTGGGGCTGGGTGGGGAGGGGCTGGTCACCCCGTGGTGCCCTTATAAAACTCAACGTTTAACCTACTCACGCCGGCTTGTGCCCGCCCTCACAGTTGGGCATATTTGCGGAATACACCACGCCGCCGTTGACCCTGGCCATTGACCGAGCAACCCAACGTACCTACCAGCTCCCTCCGCAGAAATGTGTTTATTTTTGTTTAATGTACTTTGAACTTGTCCACTTTCCTTCTTCACCGTGTCTCCTGTCCAACCTATGTGGCCTTTTCCCAATATTCTGCACAGGCCACCGCTTCTGGTGTTTGCATTTTCAAATTTTGAGTAGTCCCATTGCGGTGCTGCAGGGCATCTCAGAAAATTATCTGTGTGGTTTGCTTCTCTTGACAAGCACATTGTTCAGTTGTGCAGAAGTCCGCTGTTTCAACCCAACGTTTATTTGTTTCACAGAAAATCCCGTGCAGCCAGTTACCCTGCTATAGTTTCGGTTGCAATGGCCCCCGCGGCAGCCACTAACAACAGCAGAGTTCGACAGGGAACCAGGCAGCAGCCAGCCAGGAAACTAGAGGCATAGATTATTTGAATCGTAGTATGATGTTTAGTATCACCTATGATTGACCGAAACAGCATTACATCTTTATATACTTACACATGCTTTATGATCAATCTTGTAGTGGTTAGCATGCTGTGCAATGATAATAGCGGTAACCCAAGTTCAATTCCTGTCCGTGATTCCCATTGTCGATGACCAGTTGGGATGTGGACCCGTTAGGGCATGTAGGTGTGGTGTATTTCGGTGACAGGACAGCCAGTAGTTTTGCCCACATGCTGTCTGCTCGTGCTGCTTGCCTTCTTTTTTTCTTCCCCAATCCCGCCAATACAACATGTGTGCGTTTGAGGCGGAGGCACGGAGACATGGGGCATCTGGGAGGTGAAGGATTTGTCTGTGGGGAGGTGGCTGTGGAGAGTGGCATTTAAATGCCTACCAACACCAAAAGCCATCTGCACCCCCCACCACCAGCACCACCCCCTCCCATATGGACCCTGCGGTCTCATCTCCCTGACATCCCTAACGCCGGTGCTCGCTGCGTGTCCCAGATACATTGGCCTAAGCGGGCGAGAAAGAAGGCCCTCCTTAAGCCGATCTTCTGCAGGCACTCGTGCGTCTGCCGCTGAGATGTCTTGTGCCCCCCCCCCCCCCCGGACCCAGACGCCACGGGGCACAATGGGTCTCCCTCTGCGCCCACAATGCAGATTTACAGATTAAAACTCAAAGGGTAGCAGTGGCAGTGTGCGAGAGGGGGGTGGGCGTGCTTGTGTGGAGTCGAGGTCTTGTGGGTTTAAAAACTGGACACACGCCAGGAGGAAGTAACTAACACCTTCATTTTATTTTAGGCATTTTTTTGGTGAAGCTCAAAAATGGAAGTGCGCGCACTTGAAAACTTGCCACCGTCGAGGACCGGAGCTCAATCTCAAAAGATCTCGGAGGGTAGCTCTCTGATATCCGCTTCCATGGGGAGTAGGGTTCTCTTTGACGTCTGTTGCGTATCTAAATCGATTCTTTGACTCGCGACCATAAAGTTTGGGAGATAATGTTCTTGTCATGAATATCAAATTGCCCACGATTTTTGTCATTAAGGCTGCCTTGAAAGATTCGTATTTTTTTTTACGTAGAATACGAATGTTACTTGTTTCTGCAGGTGAATCTCATGGAGACCTTCTTCTCAGGATGGGTCCTGCCGTGTGGAACCTTTTGAGTGCTTAAACTTTTGCACGCATGGACCGGATGTGAAAGTTTCCTTCCAAGTTCGGCGAATCGGTCCTTACAAAGCTGTTGGCCACACACCCTCGTTGGGGCGGCTTTTCTCAATTAAGCGATCTCGAACTCTTCACCACAACGACAATAACGACGATGCATGTGTGCACGTACGTTGAACGCCTTTCTCACCGTACGTAGCCAACCGCGCTAATCGGAGGTGCCGAAGAAATATAATTATAAAAAAAAAATTACCCCCCTCCTAATTGACGTCAATCCCCCTCACTCACAGCCACACACACGGCGGTACAGAATTGACAATCGAGCGACAATGCAATGAGCAAGGGCGAGTCAACCAATTAAAGTGCGAGCGGCGTTAACCCCCCCCCCCCACTAACGAGATTACAGCGGCAAACACAAGTGACATAATTCACGGCACTCGTTGAAAATAAGGACCCTAGCCGGTGGCTGTCCCCCCCCCCCCCCGCCGCCCCCCCTCCGTGTGCCGCCCCCCTCCGTGTGCCGCCTTGTCCCCCGGCTCTTTATTCTTTTCAGGTTCGATCTGTCAGCACGTGCACGCTTTGTAGTCTCTTTGCCGCTCACCCGAGCGAGCTTAAACGCGCCAAATTGGATTTAGCGGATGGCCGTCGGCCACCCCGGCCTTTGCCAGCGCGCCCTTGCTGCACACTGCCCTATCGGCTGAGCACAAAGGCAGCGGAGTGGATGCGGCACGGGTTTTTGCGTGGCGGCGTGCGGGCGCGCCTTGTGTGTGCGTTTGCACGCACGTGCGTAGCTTGTGTGTGTGTGTGTTAGGAGGCGCTGGCTGACAGCACTTGCCCCAAAGAGTCTATTAAGGCTATAGCGAGAATGTATATTGAACTTCTTTCGCGCCGTACGTAGCCAACCGAACGATCCTCCCAGGCGGCAAGACAACTCTACACCACGGGACCTCTGGCTGCAAATTCGATCGAACGGTTCTAGTCGGAGGTGCGGGGGAAGGGGACAGCTAGGATCTTTGTTAGGAGCGGTAGGCTCCTGGTTAGCGCTACGCTGCGCTTCAAACCCAGCGACCCGAGTTCGATTACCAATCATGGCAAACAACAGTGACGATTATCTGAACCAATCCCCGGATCTCCCCTAGGTCGACTCAGCCTGAAATGAGTACCTGATGCGGTGTGTAAACATTTCCACTGGGGAGACAAAGGCGGCCGGGCGTGGTGCTGGCCACCCACCCCCTCGTGTGCCACGCCAGCCTTCATAGGTGCTCGCTAACAGCACTTCTGTCTGTCGGTTGAATCTTTGATATGTGCGACAGTGTCGTGGGTTAACACGCTGCCCTACGAACTTGGCCTCTCGGTTTCGATTCCCGCTCGCGACCAATAAGCGTAGCAAATGTTTGAAGCGGTCCTGCACCTCCCCTAGGTTGGCTCAGCCTTAAATGAGTATCTGATGCAGTGTATAAACATTTGCACTGGCTGGGGACACAAAAGGCATGGTGCCGGCCACCCACCCCCTCGTGTGCCGCGCCGGTCTTCATACTTCTTCGCTAATAGCACTTGCCCCAACGGTCTGTATAGGCTACACGTGGGGATCTTTGTCTTTTGTACGCGCACAAAAGCCATCCTGATACCTCGCACCCTCTCGCGCTCAACACTGCCGCTGTCTGTCACACTCGGCGCTGCTGGTAATCTAACTGTGTGTCAAGCTGTCAATGTGTCGGGCAGTGTCTGGCTGTCTTTCCCATGATCTGTGTTTAACAATGTACGTCCAACTGCCTGTGTGTCTGTAACTGTGGACGTGTTGGTAGCGGTGGCGCAGCAGCAGTTACCGCGCTGCGCAACGAACCCGATTACCCGAGTTCGATTCCCGGTCCTGAGCCTCCCCTAGGTCGACTCGGCCTCAATTGAGTGCCTTGCGCAGTGTGTAAGCATCACCACTAGGGAGACAAAGGCGTGGTGTTTGCCGCAAAAGTCTGTTAGTAAGTGTGTCTGTGTGTGTCATGTTGTCCGTGTATATTTGTTTATGTCTTGTGTTTGTGCGTGTCTGTGTTTTGTTTGTGTGTGTGTGTATCTGTAGGTATGTTAATTTTTTTTATTTGCAAATGCTCACTCTTTCTCTCCTCAATCATCTCTCTCTTCTCACTCATCTCTCTCCTCTCGCCCGCTCTCTCACTCGCTTTCTTAATCGCTCACTCTGTCACTCACTCTCTCACTCGCTCGCTCTCTCGTTCTCTCTCGCTATGGGTAGCGGGGGTAGGTGAGTGAACTGACCTATGGATCCTGCGACCTGAGATTGATTCCCAGCCAAGGCTTACATCATTGGCGAACCGGTCCTGGCCTCCTCCCCCCCCCCACTGGTCACCAACCCACACTGGCCAACGCGGTGAAGTATGATCAAACAGTCATTGCGTTCCACATGGTGTCGGGAGGCCTTAATCCAGCAGTGGATTTGAAAAGGTCTGTGAACATATCCGTACTGTATTCAGCTACTACAGCTCAGGTCCACTTTCTTAGCTCGCACTGCTCCACTTTTTTTATTCACTCATCATCTCTTTTTCCCAAGTTTTCTTTTATATACCTTTGCTCAATTGTAGAGAGTCATTAACCGCTAATTTTTTGCACCTTTCAAGAGTGCAATTGCCGGCCGTTTTGCAGCCAATGATCAGCAACTGTACAAATGTTTCAACTTGGGATGCAGCAACATTTTCGTTCTGTTGGAACATTTATTCTCAAACGTCACACTGCTCACACGTCACACCGCTCAGTGCGAAGCTCCGTCACTTGCTCATTGCAAACGTTCGCTCACTCTCTCTTGCTCTCTCTCTCGCTCCGCTCGCTCGCTCTCTCACTCGCTCTCTTAATCGCTCGCTCTCTCGCTCTCTCAATCGCTCTCTTAATCGCTCGCTCTCTCGTTCTCTCTCGCTCCTCTCGGTCGCTCTCGCTTGCTCGCTGCACTCGCTCTCTCTCGCACGCAAACGACGGAAAAACGTACCGAAACAAAACGCGGCGAGCGACGCGTTACCCCCTCTCGCGTGCTTTCCGCCATCGCTCGTCGACGGCGAACAATCCCCATGGCCGTGACCCTGCCGCTCGCTGCCCCCATTCACGAGCAGCGAGTGTCGCACTCAAAAGGTGCCGGGGGGGGGGGGGGGTCGCGTTTTAAACCCCCGTTTCACCTTTAGCTGGCCCGCCGCTCTCCGCTGAAAGGGAGCCTTTATCTGCGAGTCCGGGAGCCACCCACGCTCAACGATGTCGAGTTGTCGGCTCGCCACAGACAAAGCCCCCCGCGGTCATGCGATCGTAGGTGTCAAAATCGCGTGTTCTGTAAAACGCGGTGTGACGCAAAAAAAAGTAATGGCAAAGGTGCAGCCCTGCAATGTCTTGCTGCTCGCGCCACTGGTAGAGGAAGGTAGAGGCTCCACGAGAGGGAGCCCAAGAACACCGGTGGGAATTTTTTTTTTTCGGCCTACTCTTCCACGCGCGACAGAGGTTGGATTTACTCGCACATTGCCCCCGCCGCACGCAGCCGGTCCTCCGCGAACTCTCGCGATACCCACTCACAACGCTGGGTAGACAGATTCTTGGAGAGGCCCAAGAACCTTGCTCCGTTGTTTCAAATGGAGATGTAATCGGACTCTCTGTGCGCGCACGAGAATGTGTGCCTTTCTGTCTCGGTGTCTCTCTACGTTTAGAGGTGCGCGTGCATTTGTGCGTTTAGTTTGTACTTGTGTGTACGCGCGCACGTAGGCAGGCAGGCACGCTTAGGAAGCTGTGGTGCAATAATTAATTAGCTCACTGCGCTACGAATCCACAGACCCGAGTTGGATTCCCACTCACGGCCAACATCAGTGACGAATATATCTGAACCATTCCAGGGCCTGTCCCCGAAGTCAACTCGGCCTCAAATGAGTACCTGGCTGCGGTCTGTAGACATGGGCATTGGGGAGACAAAGGGGGCCGAGCGTGGTGCTGGCCACGCCGCCTACTTGTGCTCTCTGCCAGCCTTCCGAGGTGCTTGCTATAACAGCACTTGCCCCCAACAGTGATGAATGCTACACGGGGGACCTTTGTCTTTGTGCGCGTGGGTGCACAGCCGCTTTAGCGCCCCCCGTGTTTTCACAACTGCCGGCCACTCGTGTTTGCCCCCGAGTGGGGCGGGTGGGGGGAGTGGGCAAAGTGGAGGGAGTTGGTTAAAAAAAAAACTCGTGTGTGTCCCAAACCCAACCCCAACCTCGACCCTAACCCCAGCTCCGACTGAATGCTGGAGCAGATGTCCGTCTCGTCCTCCTCCTGCTCCACAGTTCGTCCCACAATAGCTTTCGCGCACAGCCGCACTCGCACCGATGTGTGAGCGGGGCGCTCGGTTGTACAGCGCACGCACGCTTCGCATCAATCGCAGGGCTGCACTTGCGCGCGCGCGCGCGCGCGCGGCGACACTGACGGCGATGGCGACAGGGCAAAGCTATTGTGGTGATAGATTCATCCCTATCCGTCGGTGTTTGTTGTTGTTGTTATCGTCGTTGTTGATATCGCTGAGTGGGTTTTTCGCACTGCGCACAGCTCTCCGACACACGCGCGTTGAGGGTTGTGCTACTTTTCAGGGTTGTGACACTTTTTGTCGCACGCACCACTTCATAAACAATTCGTGACGAAGCTCAGAAAACCATCTATTGTTTTTGTAATTACTAAGGTTGTTAACCGAGCCCAAATTGAATCGACGTTCTTTAGCCGAAAAGTCCTGTGGTTCGAGCGCTTGACCGCCAACCTGAAGGTTGTGAGTTTAAATCCCAGTCGGGCATCGATTCACTCATTCATCATCATCATGGATTTCATCATCATCAGTATCATCATAGTCATCAATGACCGCATCGTCAGCATTGCTGGCATCATCAATCGTTGGTCTTCTTTTTCAAGGTCAATAAATTGTTCATCACTTCGTGGTTGTCTTGTCAATGAACCGGCTCCTGCTATGGGAACACGGAGTATTTTATATATTTTTTTTTACCGCCAACTCTGCCAAGAGAGAACGGCGAGCGGGATTATGTTGCTCATTTGTGCGTCGAAACTTCTTTCGCTTTTGACTCGTTAGCCCACCTTGTGAACACTCTCAAAGCTGTTGTGGTGATTGATCGTGTAACGTGAGCAAGGTTCGGGCTGGCGTGTCGCGCTCATCTCGAAGCAAGCGATTGCTATGATGATAACGAGTAGAAGTATTTCATGATGATGATTTCTGCGTTCGATTACCAAACTCGGTCCTTTCACCGTAAATATGATATTCAATGCTCTTCAACATCGCCACCGTCATCATGATATCATTACCGTGTGCAGCATTATCATCGTCATCGGCACATTAGCATGGCTCATGAAGCATTCACGAAACTCGCCGTAACGTCATCATCACGTGCCTTGTCATCGTCATAAATCGTCACCATGTTGTGTTTCTCATCACGTTTTCGCACATCTCGTCGTCACTCGTTGGATGGTTATCATCGTCGCGAGAGAGAAAAGTAACGCCGTCGATGTTGTTCAACAAGCGTACTCGGTAATGCTACTCGCACACAAGCGGCGACGTACACGATACACGCCAAGGCTTTCTGATGAAGCCGATCGTCCCTCTGGAGGCGGCCGCTCATTCTCCTCTGCTGTCCTCCATGGTCTGGAACGCCTTCCTTCTTCCGCCAGCCGTCCGTGCTGTTTTGGCTCCCCTCCCTTGTTCAAGTTCAGGCTGGAGAACTTCCTCTCCTCTGCCACTAATGTGGTGATGCTCAATGGATTCACACACTTTAGACACTCGGCTCCTCTGCAAACGCCGTCTTGTAGACGTGGGGCGAGTCCTGTAAGCAAGCACTTATTAACCCTTTCCCGTTCCGATGACGTACGCGTACATGAGCGAAATGAAACCGGAATAAAACCTAAAATAAAATAACTTTATCGGTACCGAAGCTCCCACAAGGCCATGCGGGAGGGCGTGTGGCGCAGTTTGTCGCCAGTGATCATTGAATGCGGTCGGTTCGCTACAGTTCGCTGCCGTGAGTACAATGTCTTTAAAAACAACAGTGCACTTTCCAAGATTTAGAGGTGAATTGGACACCCAACCTGCAACTTGCCAGATGTCTCAGAAACGCAAAAGGGTTAATGTCGGAACGGCACGACGGAGGGTTGGTGTCGTCGGCAACACACCGAGCCATCTCTGTCTCCCTTGCACCGATATTCACACACCATGCAAGGCGTTCACTTCAGGCTGAGTTTGACCCTAGGGAGAACATTCAGATTTAAGTATGTACGTTGAACTTCTATCGCACTGTACCTAGCCAACCGTGCTAATTGGAGGTGCGGGAAATCGGCGGTGCGGATATCGCTTGCCAATATAAAATAAACACGCGCAGTGTTCTTGCACAGCGTCTTGAGATGCGGTCGCTTCTATCATAATCGTGATACCATATGTCATCATCTTAATTGTGTTAATTTATCATCATTGTGACAATGCATTATCAACATTGTAACAATGCATCATCATTGCAACACTGTATCATCATAACAATGTACCAACATCATCATTGTAACAATGTATCATCATACTCTTTGGTTCATCTTCTTGGTTCTTTCGGTAAAGTCACGTAGAAGGGAAGTAATAAAATAATAAAAATAAAACATAATAAAATAAAATAATTCTCACGACGTTTCGACTACAACGCAAGCAGCCGTCTTCACTTGAAGACGGCTGCTATTTTTATTATTTTATTACTTCCCTTCTACGTGACTTTACCGAAAGAACCAAGAAGATGAATCCCTGCAGTCACGAAAGCTTTAAATCGAAATACTCTTTGGTTCTTTCGGTAAAGTCACGTAGGTATAAAATAAAATAGATCACGATGTTTCGGGCGCAACACAAGCGTCCGTCATCAGTGTGTTGCGTCCGAAACGTCGTGATCTATTTTATTTTATACCTACGTGACTTTACCAAAAGAACCAAAGAGTATGGATTCTTGCAGTCACGAAAGCTTCAAATCAAGAATGTACCATCATTGTGACAATGTACCAACATCATCATTGTAACAATGTACCAACATCATCATTGTAACAATGTACCAACATCATCATTGTAACAATGTACCAACATCATCATTGTAACAATGTACCATCATCATCATTGTAACAATGTACCATCATCATCATTGTAACAATGTACCAACATCATCATTGTAACAATGTACCAACATCATCATTGTAACAATGTACCAACATCATCATTGTAACAATGTGCCAACATCATCATTCTAACGATGTACCATCATCATCATTGTAACAATGTACCAACATCATCATTGTAACAATGTACCAACATCATCATTGTAACAATGTACCAACATCATCATTGTAACAATGTACCAACATCATCATTGTAACAATGTACCATCATCATCATTGTAACAATGTACCATCATCATCATTGTAATGATGTACAACCACCACCACCGTGACGCCGCTCACCCCGCAGGACGCCTCCGAGTACGCTGAACTGCCCGTGCGCCACAACGAAGACTCGCTCAACCTGGAGCTGGCGGGCCACGTGGCCCTGGACGGCGTGGCCCAGCGGCCCATGGACAGCGCGCACACCAAGGCGCTGCTGCTGTTGCTGGCGCACGTGGGCCGCGTACCGCTGCCCTCGCCCGACTACGGCACCGACACCAAGTCCGTGCTCGACCAGGCGCTCCGCGTGTGCCAGGTGAGGGTCGGCGTGTCGGTTAGTGCTGTGTGTTTGCAGTTTGCGTCTTCGGTGTGTCAACCACCACTTCCCCACGGTGGCGGGATGTTAATTACCTTGCCTGGTATGCAGGTCATGGGTTCGATGCCGAACCTGACGCCTGTATATATGGAGTTTGTGTGTTCTCTCTCTCTTTCTCTCCCCGTGGTCGCGTGGATTTTTCTCTGGGTCCTCCGGTTATTCCGTCCACATTTAGAAACACGCGTTTAGAGTATTTGGCTGCTTGAAATTTCCGCATTAAGCCACTTGGGTGAGCTGTCGTTTTTAGCCAGGTCGCTTCTAAAAAAGAGCTATATGAGCTCAGTGGGGCCTTACCACCCCTCCGATTAGCACGGTTGGCTACGTACGGTGCGAAAGTTGTTAAACAATAGTGCATTTCGATTTAAAGCTTTCGTGACTGCAGGGATTCATCTTCTTGGTTCTTTCGGTAAATTCATCTCCTGAGCACATTGCTCCCTTCATGCACAAGAATCGAGTAGATTGTTATTAAAATCGTATTTATCAACATCATTATAAACATCTATGGTTTTTATCAACAGCATCCTCAGGATCATCATGACTTACCACGATTGTCTAGCCTGTTTAATCAGGAGCTGCAGTATTATTCTCAACATAGCATCGGCAGTAATATAGAAATATGTTTTTTTTGTGAAGCATTATCATCTCCATTTCAGCACCATCAGCAACAGCAGCACCGTCAGCAAGTTTGGCTCTACAGATACCCTAGCACTTGCTAGACTATCCTTCTCTCATTGCTCTTATGGAATGTTACTAATACTCGTAGTTTCTTTCAATCTATTATTATCTGCCCATCTTCGCTATATAGTGCAGACGTGTGTGTATCTTTGTCTTTATATATAAATGTTGGGAGCAGTGGCGCAGTGGTTAGCACACTGCGCTGCGATGCACACAAACGGCTGACATGAGTGACACACATCTAAACTGGTCCTGGGCCCCTCCCCTAGCAGTTCGACTCAACATGAAATTAGTTCTCGGCCCGGCGTGTCAACATCGCCACTCGGGAGACGAGGAGAGCCGGCGGAGCACGGCTTGGCTTTGGTCACACGACATCCTTGTGTGCCGTGCCGTGCCGGTCGTAATAGGCGCTCGCTAACAGGGCTTGCACGCAGCAAAGAGCCCGTCAAGGTTACCGGTGGGAGGGTGTCTTTACGTATGTACACATACATGTATATGTGCATACGTGTGGAGAGATGTTAGCTTCCTCGTCTGGTGTACAGGAGTTCGTGAGTTCCATCCCGACTGACGCCTGTATATTTGGAGTTTACGTGTTCGCCCCGTGGTCATGTGGATTTTTCTCCGGGACCTCCCGATTTTTCTCTCCGCATTTAGAATCAACACGCGCTTAGACTGTTTGGCTGCTATCAATTTCCACACGATAAGCCACTTCGTTGAACTTTCATTTGTGGCCAGGTCGCTTCTGAAAAAGAGCTACATAGCTCAGTGGGGCCTTACCTGGTAAAATTAAAAAAAAGTTTTAGTTTACATATATATACATGCTTGTGTATACGCATGCATACACGTGTATGAACAACACATTGCGCTCTTGATGTCACTCACCTCTCTGTTGTGAGTGTCTACGTGCGAGACCCCCCCCCCCTGCCCCCCCACCCCTCGCCTGTCGTGTCGCATCGTCTCATCGTGCCATCTTCAAATCCCGCGGCCCCTTTGAAATCTGACACAATCTAGGCCTGGGGGAGTGAAGGACAAAAAAAATATATAATTATAATAATAATAATTAAAGCCCCCCACCGCCGCCCGCCCACATGAAAGTTAAGGAGAAACTTTCCAGGATCTCGCAAGCTGTGAGCGCGGATTATTTTCGGAATGGGCCAGACGTGAAAGGTGGTCCCTTCGGCTGACCACCGCAGAAATGTGAACACGTGGTCACGTGGCCAGAGCTGTGGGTCATGTGTGTGTGTGTGTTTGCGTGTTGAGTAAATGAGCCGTGTGATGTGTTGTGACTTAGCGGCTTGCTCGGTGGTTTGAAGAGCCGGGCGCACAGTCGTGAGAGGGCACGTGTTTGAGTCCAGGACTGGTGTTCGCTCGGCCGTATCGGTGCCCATCATCATCATTGTTATCATTACAGTCGTCGTCACTACAGCCACAACAGCCTCCACTGTCGTTGTCATCACCACCCTCATCATCACAACCACCACCATCGTCATCACGACAACCACAACAACCACCACTGCCACCATCATCATCTTCTTCACCACCCTCATCATCGCAGCCACCATCGTCACCACCATCACCATAGTCACCACCACTATCATCGTCATGACAACCACAAGTATCAATACTGTAATAACCTAGTCATAACCATCATAACTACAGCCACAACCATTGTTACTACTACCAGAACCGAAATCGTCATTTCTGCAGGTTTCTTAAATAAAACAATAACTGTTGAGGCTGCACTACTCACTTATGGAAAGGCAATATTAGTGTCATCCTTATAAGAATGTGGCATTTCCACCACTGCATGTATGTACGTAGGTTGAACTTATTTTCCACCCACCGTACGTCGCCACCTGTGCTATTTGGAGCTTTTCCAAAGGAAAGGAACAATTCCCAGTGCTTATTTCGGTGTGGCGATACTTTGCACACTTGGACACTCCGCATACACCGTCTTGTAGAACGTGGGGGGCGAGTCCTGTAAGCAAGCTCCTATTAAGGCCGGCACGGCACGACGGAGGGTTGGTGTCGTCGGCAACACACCTAGCCATCTCTGTCTCCCTTGCAGCGATATTCACACACCATGCAAGGCATTCACTTCAGGCTGAGTTTGACCCGAGGGAGAACATTCACGTATCGCTTTGCTAATCACACCTCGTGCCAGGGCAAACGTTCAAATACCACATGCCGGTAATGTTTTGCATGGCTGGAAATCGAACCCAGGTCGCCGGTTTTATAGCACAAGTCATACCGAAACACCAACACTCCCCACAGAGGCAAAGATCCCCCGTGTAGCCTACACAGGCTGTTGGGGAAAGTGCTGCTAGCGAGCACCTGTGAAGGCCGGAACTGCGCACAAGGGGGTGTTGCAGCCAGCACCACGCCCGGCCGCCTTTGTATTCCAAGTGCTGATGTTTATATACCGTACCAGATGTTCACTTAAAGCTGAGTTGTGTGTATGTATGTTGAACTTCTTTCGCACCTTGCCTTGCCGCCCGTGCTAATCGGAGGTGCGGGAGTTGACATGGAGGAGGCCCAGGACTGGTTCAGATACACATCACCAATGTTGGCCATGAGCGAGAATGGAACCCGGGTCGCCGGTTTCACAGCGCATTTCACTAACCGTTACACGACCGCTCCCCGCATACCCACACACACGCGCGCGCACCCATCATACACAGGATAAAGCGGTGTCTAAACCTCTGAACAGACCTCGCGTGTACACACACGCGCGCACACGCGCGTTTGTCGGTAAGCATCACTAAGCTCGCAATTGCATTCGCGACGACTTTCAGAAGAAGCGGCTGATTTAAAATTGGCCCTAATTGCCCTCATCCTCAAACGCTGCAGCGATCTGGGCTATTTATAAACGGGACTTCGTTTGGCCAGGGCTATGTGCGCCCGGTTGTAAAAGGCTCTGAGCTCATGGCCATGCCATTGACAGATTGCCAGCCATTCCGGTTTTCTACGGGGGGGGGGGGGGGCAGAGGGGAGAACCTACTGGGGGGGTGTCCACGAAATTGGGGTTGGGGTGACTGGTGGGGTAGATGGGTGGATGGGTGGGTGGGTGGATGCAGCCCAGAGTGATGGATAGGAACGGGGTCAGATGAAGACCCTTCTCTAATGTTTCCTTGGTATTCTCAGGTTGCAGAATAAGTTCCGGGCAACAGGGCCAAGGCTCTCCTTGCCTGCCCGCTGCTCTTTGGGCCTTTGAGGAGGGGCGAGGATGGGGAATGGGCGTGTGGATTGCCTTTGAGACGGAGTAAGTCGGGAGTGGGTTTTTTGTTGCTGCTCGAGAGAAATAGAAGTTTGTGACGGCGTGTGTAGTGTACGCGTTTGTGTGTGTGTTGCGTACAGGCACGCGCGTTTGCACACACGCACGCACAACGACAAAGGTGTCCCGTGTAGTCTTTGACACACTACTTGGGCAAATGCTGGTAGCGAGCAGCTTTTCAGGCCGATATGACATACGCTAGGGGAGTTGGTGTGACCAGAAACCACGCCCGGCCACCTTTGTTTCCCCGATGCTGATGTCTTCACGCCGCAACCAGGTGCTCATTTAAGGCCGAGTTAACCTAAAGGCGCAGGGCCCAGAGCCCGTTCAGGTAATCGTCACCGGTGTTGACCACGTCCGGGAATCTCAACCCGCCGACGCCGGTCGCCGGCATCACAGCTCACCAGCGTGGAAGCCACGTGCAGGCACAATGCTGGTTACTGTCGCGAGTCCAGCAAATGCCGTATTAATTACGTCTAAGACATGGCAAGGCATCGGTAGGGGCGGGGGGGGGGTTCTGGGAACAAACGGCCACTGCAAAAACAGACGAATTAATGTAATTGCGCTGCGAACTGTGGGGGGGTGGGTTGGGGCGCGGGTGGAGGGGGCTGTCTGTGGAGCGGGCCGGATGCCGTTCTGCCCGTGCGGCCAAACGTTTGGGTTGGTTGGTGGTCGGGGGTGGAGCGAGCGAGCGAGAAGAGAGAGTGAGGCAGAAGACGAAGGGGTAGAACAAGAAACGAGGCCCCTTTAATTGCCCACAATTACTTTTCACATCCTAACCCTCCGCTGTTAAAGGCAATTTGAGTTGGATTGGGGGGTACATCTTCCTGAGAGTGCTGCAGCGAAAGTCTTAAATGACTCCCCACAGACAACCCACCCCCCCTTCAAACGATCGTGCGCCAGCGTTGGTAATTCCACGTTACTGTGGCAGGTGTACAAGTGGCGGTGGTGCGCGTAGGATGGCCGTTGGAGTGACCGTCGTGGTGCTGCGTTTGTAGAATTTTAGAATTGTTTGTGACGATGATAACAATGATAATAATGATCCTGATGGCGAAGGAAAGTAAGAAATTCGCCATCCGAAGTGGAGTCGGGCAGTGCCGGATTATCCCAGTAGCACAAGTAGCTACATATGTAGTAGCTACACATGTAGTAGCTACACATGTAGTAGCTACACATGTAGCTACTACATATGTAGCTACTATATATGTAGTAGCTACATATGTAGTAGCTACATATGTAATAAATACCCAGCGGAAACGTGTCAATGCAGCACCAGCGGAGTGGCATCGCAAGTACCGTGGCAGTGTGTTTGAAAGTCACTCCAGACTTTTTCACCCGTTAATGAAGCTTGAAGACCCGTGTCTTGACGGGGCCACGTAACCGAGGTTTATAATCTACACGACAAAAGTTAGTAATTCGTCATCGAGTTACAACTTCACTATTTGCTTTTATTCTCAGAAAAAATGTCGCATTAGTAATGGGAGAGACCGTGCTCGTCTCTGCTGGCAGCCCTGAGCCAGTGGTGGAAATTCCACTTTAGTATGCCAAGAAGGCCAGTCTTTGTATTGACTGACCACTCTTTAAGAGTTTGCCCGAACAAATCTGGCTGGATAATATTGGCCTGGAAAGCCAACAACTGGCTGATGGACTTAAGCAACATTTTTTTATTATTAATTTATTTGGAGACTCAAGAACGGAGCTGCGATGTATGTTTGCTTCTGCCCACAATGCTCCACAGCAACGCGACAATTCGTCAAGAGCGCCAAGAGAGTGCGACCCGGTTTTGACGGCCTCGGGGGTGATAGATCACGCTTGGCAAAGTGTGTCGGCGACGCGGTTGTCGCGAGCGCGGCCTGTCCTGGGCCGTGCGCTCGCAGCGCTGTGAGCTTCGCGTAAAAGTTTGAGCGCAGAGCGAGACTCGCCAAGGGCGTTCGCTCTGCACAGAACGCCAACGCAGAGGCATCTCCAAGAATTATCGGCGGTGGGGAAAGAAAGAGAGAGGGGGGAAAAAGCTTAGAGGACATCTTTCTACTCTCGCGGCATAAGTCAGGATGTGACCCCAATGCACTGGTTGCCCAGACATGCAGGTGCACGTTTTGGATTGTGCGTGTGTGTGTGTGCGTGTGTGTGTGCGTGTGTGTGCGTGTGTGTGTGTGCGTGTGTGCGCGTGTGTGTGTGCGTGTGTGCGCGTGTGTGCATTTGTGTGCGTGTATAGCTGTGTGTGTGTGTGCGTGTGTGCATGTGTGTGCGCTTGGGGAGCAGTGGCGGTTTAGCGCGCTACGCTACGAACCCCGGCAACCCGAGTTCGATTCCCACTCATGGCCAACTCCAGTGACGATAAACGGAACCGGTCCTGGGCCTCCCCTAGGTCGACTCAGCCTGAAATCAGTACCTGGTGCAGTGTGTAAACATCGCCATATGGGAGACAAAGACGGCTAGGAGTGCTACTGGCCACCCACCACCTCGTGTGCTGTGCCGACCTTCATAGGTGCTCACTAATAGCACTTGCCCAACATTTTGTTCAGGCTACATGGGGGATCTTTGTCTGTTCATATGTAGCCATATATTTTTGCAACCACGTGTCGATGTCAGCTCAGCCTTAAATTAGTACTTGGTTCAGTATTCAAACAGGCACCGGGGAGACAAAGGCGGCCAGGAATGTTGCAGGACGCTCCACTTGGGGCCAGTCTTAGTGGGTGCTCGCTAACGCCACTGGCTCCGGCAGTCAGTCAGGCTTAACGGGGTGGGGGGGGGGGAGTTGCTTTGTATTGCGCGGGACACGTGCGGTTTAAAAGCATACGGCAATTGTACTTGCGACTTGGAGAAATCGTCTTGCTTACAGCAGCTGCGGCGAGGCACAATCGCCGCTGTTTTTATGGGCAAGGGAAGGGAGATAATAGTTTGCGTGTGTTTGGCATGCGAGTTAGTTTAGCGGGAAGACACATACAAATCATATGAGGTGTCCTGCGAAAGGCGCTACGCGGGACTACCAAAATACGTGCACGCTCATTACCATGTGTGTGCGTACGTTGTATTCCATTTCTCTTTTGAACAAAGACGCTTCAGAAGAATATCCCTCGCAGGGCCCAATACAGGCGTCTCTGAACAAGTGCTTTAAAGCGAGCTCGTGATTATTTTGAGTTGCTTTTTTTATTTTGTGTCCAACCAACACACCCACCCCCATGTCCTTTCCTCTAAGGTCGCCAGTTCACCAGCATCGATGAAAATAAAACCCGACTGCTGGTCAGACACCGTGTGTCGAACCGGTCCAGAGTTTTGCTTGTATTGCAGCAATGCTGCTGAAATTATGCTTTTATTTATTTAACATTTTCCAAGCCGAAGAGACGGGATGAGTAAAGGGGACATTGCCAAGTTATTTGGTTACCTTTGAAAAGGCCGGCACGGCGCGTGAGGACGCTGGTGGCTGGCGCCATGCTCGGCCGCCTTAGTCTCCCCAGTGCCGACGTTACCACGCCCCGTACCACGTTCTCGTTTAACGCCCGCGCCTGCCTTGCCGAGTGCCCCAGCGCTGGTGCTGATGTTCCTCGCACGATACCGGCGCTCTACGGATATCAAATAAGATACGATAAGACGATAGAAGCACGGTCATTTAGCTTTGCCTAACCAGTTCGACTGATGATGAATAACAAAAGGTTTTAACCTTCCTGGCAATAAAACAATCGGTGTTAAGATGTTCAAATACCAAACGGAAACCTTTTGCAAGGCATCAGGTCTGCATTAACCACACACGGTACTTGTGGCAAAACATGCAAACAAAAACACGCTCTAATAATATGTGGCGTTGTCTTTGAAACTGATTGGCCTACACCAGAGACGGCCTTCTCTGTGGCCTAGTCTCACCACCAGTGTCAGACCAGAGAACGTCAAGAGGTGAACAGCACAGAGACAATGCAAAAGTGTCGGGACACTTTTAACTCGACTGAACCATGCAAAAGTGCAGCCCACAACAACAACAACGACGACGACACGTGTGTGTGTGTGTGTGTGTAAGTTTTGCGTCTCGGCATTTCTCTTGGCCGCCGCCAGCGTTGTCCGTCTTCCTCACGATAATGAAGTCTGCGTCGCCTACTGGCTCGCTGCCCGGCCCGGTGGTGGGAGCGGAGACGATTTATCGCAGCACATGCCGGCAAGGCATGACCCCAGCCCGTAGCTTTCTAAATGACTTCTGCTTCTTCCTCTCCCCCTCTGTCTGTGTCCTCTGCTTCTCTCTGTTTCTCTCTCTCTGTGTCTGTGTGTCTCTTTCTGTGCGTGTCGCTTGCTGCTCTCTCTCTTTGTGTTTCTGTCACTTCTGCGTGTCTTTGGCTGATTCTCTCCCTCCGTTCCTTCGTCTCCCGAGTTCTCCCCATTTCTCTGTCCTCTGGGTCTCTCTTTCAATGTCTGTGTTCGCGCCTGTTGCTGCCTGTCTCTCTCTTTCTCTCTTTGTCTCACTGCATGAGTGTCGGTAGGCCATGGAGGTAGACTCTGCTTCATAAGCCTATCTATATCATCTCCTTTCCTCGTATGCACTATCAACAAATAACCATTGACTCAACACGTCACCTCATTTTAGCTTTTCCCTTCGTGGCTGTGTTGGGTGTTTTTTTTTCTTCCTGAACTGCTTCCCGCTGCCCACAGTGTAGTCCCGCTGCCTGTAACACCCGTTATGCACGCCGTTTGCCCCGTCCAAACTTTGTCCCGGCTCAAACTTACTTTGCTTCCAAGATCGGACACATCTTGGCTGATTTTATTACAGTATACATTGTGAGCATCATCAAATGTATGCGTCTACTGTGTTCGACCAAGTCATTCTGCACTATATAATTTTCACAGCTCATAAATACATCACAGCTCGTATAAATATCTCTGAGTGGGTGGCATTGCGTTTAGATTGTGTTACTTGTCACGACTCGTGGAGTTCAACATGTCGTCAAGGATGGACTCATCCCATCATGCCTCCGGGGTGGGCAAAAATTGAGCGAGCACTTTGGACCGACGAAAATTGCTGCTAACGTGGAATTTCCCCCGCTGGCGCCGGGCCCAACGGCGGAGACTTCGTGCCGCCCCCGTTGGCCGCTCGACGCGGACAGACGACGCCGTGAACTGGCCGGTCGATGAATACGTCGCAGCGTATCCATTGAGAGCGGCGTAAGTGTAAAACTGTGCTCGCGCATTGACAAGAGCCGCTATGCTAATGACTCCACGCGCCCCCAACCTGTGAAACCGTGTAAAAGCGTGCGCCTGTAAATCTCTCCGCTCGCTCGCCCGTTAAATTAGACGCCTCCCCTGGGTCTCCTTTGTGTGGAGGGACTGTGGGGAGGGGGTGGGTGGTGGTGGTGGTGGCAGCGATCGAGGTGTTGGTGGGTGAGCCATTGGGTTCTGCTCGCTCTGCGTTGGGGACACGGGGGGGGGGCGCGATGGGATGGGGTTCGGGTTGGTGATGGGGGGTGGGATGGTGCGGACATGAATGTGGATTTGGATGGGGCGGGAGGGAGGGTGGGTCAGCGGGGAGTAAGAAAAAGGGATGGTGTGTGTCGCTGGGCATATTGCAGGGGCACCCGTCCAAAGGAGACACAGATTGCCCTTAATTAGAGTGCGTGTTAGCTCCTAATGCCAGCGTGTTAAGTCTGCCGGCAGTGAGCTTGAGGCAAGGCTCCTATGGGGGGAGGGGGGGCGGGGGGTTGCTGCTGCTGCGGCGGCGTGTGGGCGTCTGGGACGAAAAATGGGAAATGGGGGAAAAGGAGCAGGGGGGGGAGAATGTAGATGGGGAAGCGATGTGCAGGAGAAGAGAGAGGTTGTGGGGCTGGCTGGCCGGCTGGGAGAGTGTGTACACGGGGTAGCAGGTGTCTGGATTTTCTAGCGAGCGATTCGAGCATAAATCTTTTTTTCTCGGTCTCCTGCGATCTTTCTTTGGTTTGGTGAAGGCGCGGGGGTGGGGGGCGGTGCTAGTTATTTATTTATTTCGTTATCCGAGAATCGATTGAATGGAAAGGACACATTGCTCGTTGTGGGTTTGCGAGCGGTTTTTTTCCGCTTTCTAAACATGTGCCGCATTTACCGGCCAGAGAAACAATGAAATGAAACGGATGAATAACACATTTTGCAGAGACGCATGCACAAAGGCAAAGATGTAACCTTAACAGACTTTTTGGGGCCGGTGCTGTCAGCCAGTACCTATGAGGGGGTGGGTGGCCAGCACCACGCCCGGCCGCCTTTGTCTCCCCAGTGTGTTTACCCAGCACGAGGCACCCGTTTGCCTGTAATAATAATACTTATTTACATTTGTACGGTGCATTTCATCCGTACATCCCCAACGCACCAATCCCAATGCGCTATCATGCACGGTTGAATCCATTTTGAAGCATATTCATTCCACATTACTTATGTTGTATTTCAATGAAGCCAATTATGCAAATAGTGAATTTCCATTGTGTTTCAATTAAGTTATTATGAAAACTGGCTAAACTTGGTTAATTAGAGCAGGTGTTTATATATATACACAGCACCAGGAACATTTGCGCGTGTGTGTGTGTGCATGCCTCTGCACGTTTGCATAATGTAGGCAGGCGTACATTCAAACCTGCTAACGGTGATTTCTGGTGAGTTACATCCTCGTGTGTAGACCCATTCTCTGGTCATTCCTGTGTTCACCCACATTTAAAAACGATATATATTTCAATTTAAAGCTTTCGTGACTGCAGGGATTCATCTTCTTGGTTCTTTCGGTAAAGTCACGTAGAAGGGAAATAATAAAATAATAAAAATAATACATAATAAAATACAATGCTCACGACGTTTCGGCCACAACGCAAGCAGCCGTCCTCAGGTGAAGACGCTGTCTTTCCGACAGACCTGTTCTTCACCTGAGGACGGCTGCTTGCGTTGTGGCCGAAACGTCGTGAGAATTGTATTTTATTATGTTTAATTTTTATTATTTTATTATTTCCCTTCTACGTGACTTTACCGAAAGAACCAAGAAGATGAACGATATATATATTTTTGATTTTACCAGGTATGGCCCGCTAAGCCATAGAGCTCTTTTTCACTAGTGACCTGGCCACAAATGGGAGCTCAACGAAGCGGCTTTTCGCGTGCAAATTTAGAGCAGCCCAATATTCGAAACGCGTGTTTCTGGACGTGGGGTGAAAAACCGGAGGCCCCGGAGACAAATCCACACGGCCATGGGAAGGACATGCAAATTCCAAATATATAGGAGTCAGGATTGGGATCGAACCCACCATGACCTCCTGTATAGTAGTTGAGGTCGTTCATATTTCGCCAAAGATGAATTTTCCAAACAGAAAAAATAAACTTTTATTTTTTTGTTCATGGGGTGGGTTTTTCATTTCCATTGCTTTGTCAATGCACTGCAGAATACAAACTTCCCCGTAACATGTAGGTCGTGGGTGGTCGTTTGTGTGATTATACATCAACTAGATTCATGCAGATAATATGATTTCATAATTTAACAACCTCAAAATCCAAAATTGTATCCCGATTCCGCAACTGGCGTCACGTCATTAAGACGAAGAACTCGTCCAGATTTCTCATTTGAGCAGTGCCACCCTTGGTGTTCGAGAACGACCCACAGAAGTAGATATCACAGAGCTACCTCCGAGGTCCCTTCAAGTGACCTTTAGTCAGCACAGAAGGGGGCCAACGCTTTCAAATGTCGGCCACGAGTCAGATTCAATGTCGACAATTCTCCGAGCTGAAATTAAGCCTAATTAAGGAGGGAACTAAATCTAAATGTGATGGGAGTTTGTTTGTTTGGTGCGGTCATTGGTGACCGCTCTCAGCCCATCAACTCGCAGCGCTCGAGAAGCCTGTTTTAAATCACACGTGGTGCTTGCCTGGATTCGAACCCAGGTTCTCAGCGGTGCCAGCTCAGCTTCCTGACATCTGATGCCCCCCCCCCCCCACCCGGTCGCCCCTCTTGATGAATCGCTGTTAAAAAAGCAGTTCTTTTTTTTTTTACATCGACCAGCAGCAGTGAATGTGCAACTGCAATACGGTGAATGAATAAACACATTGCAATCAATGTCGGGAGTGCTTAAATGGCGTAAGTAAGGAACGGTCTGCAAACACACAGAGCCAATTACTGTATGTATTCAACTTTCAGACTCGCCTAAACAGCCTAATGAAATGCTCTGTACCTGGTAGTGCATCGTCCATTGGCAGATTATGTTTCGTGCAAGTTGGCCTAATATATTATTATCATTTAGCCGCAGAGTTGCTCTTGAACGTGCTATGAGGCAGTGGCTTGGTTAATCGAGCAGTGCGGGGCAGGAAGCGGACCAAGAAATGTCGTGACCTGCAGTGTGGTGCGAGCGGGTGAGTGAGTCAGTGGGTGAGTGTTGTGGTTTTTTGTGACCTGCAGTGTGGTGCGAGTGGGTGAGTGAGTGGTTGAGTGAGTGTTGTGGTTGTTGTGACCTGCAGTGTGGTGCGAGTGGTTGAGTGAGTGTTGTGGTTGTTGTGACCTGCAGTGTGGTGCGAGTGGGCGAGTGGGTGAGTGAGTGAGTGAGTGTTGTGGTTGTTGTGACCTGCAGTGTGGTGCGAGTGGTTGAGTGAGTGTTGTGGTTGTTGTGACCTGCAGTGTGGTGCGAGTGGTTGAGTGAGTGTTGTGGTTGTTGTGACCTGCAGTGTGGTGCGAGTGGGTGAGTGAGTGTTGTGGTTGTTGTGACCTGCAGTGTGGTGCGAGTGGGTGAGTGAGTGTTGTGGTTGTTGTGACTTGCAGGGTGGTGGTGGTGGTGGTTGTTGAACACAGTGTGGATGACTGGTACCAGCGGTGTCAAGATCGGCTTCGATGAATGAAGCTGCTGGGCAGTTGGAGGCAGTCGCCCCTCCTGCAACAGCGGGGGGGGGGGCAAAGGATCGACGCTCACAACAACGAGCGTAGCGCCGGGCGAATAAAATTCAGCAAATTGTCACATTAGGGAGCACAGGCAGTGCATCTGCCAGTCATCTGTCAATCTACCCGTGGCACCTGCTTGGTCTGTCCCGTGACCTACTGCCAGCGAGCCTTCGACACTTCACGTGGCCTCAAAGTGCACCCAGCCTGGCACAAGTGCCATGGTGACGTCACCGTCACTTCTCGGCGAATGGCGGCTGTTGTTGTCTGCCTTTGCTCGTGTGTGTGTGCGCGCGCACGTGTGTGCATGTGTAAATACCAAAAAAAAAACGGCGATGAAAATTAAATCTGCCGATACACCTGTGCTCGTTGCGAGCGACAGTGGCAATGCATACCAATGCTTTAATCAACGCACAGTCTGTGCGGGATGCTCAAAAGGAAGATTGGCGGCCCATTAACTATGCTAATAATGAGAAATTGCGCGATTTAATTTAGCGCGTGTGGCGTGAGAGCTCAGCGTCGCCGTGATGCGCTGGGAGCAAGGGTGGATGTGCGTGTGTCCGTGTGTGGCCCTGTGTGTGTGTGTATGTTTACACTCCTGTTACAACGGTTCAAGTTTTTATTTATTAAGTGCAGGGCGGTGTTGGGCTATCGTGGTCATTCAAAGGTGTACGGCAGCGAGCGTTCAAAGTCACAACAATAATAATAATGAGAATAAAGATCTGATATTAAAAATTGACAGTTTAATCTTGGCATCCGAATGAGACATTTGCTCCCTTGACCACATTTAGGAGGAGATTAGCGCATTAATGCCCCTCCCGGCCCGTCCGTAAGGCGCTCGCCGCTTAAACGGGGTGTTGCTTTCAGGCCGGCACGTGTTGTGTTGTTAGTCACCACCGTCGCGGTTTGGCGACAATTTAACACCCCGACTGAGTTTCGGCCTGGTCTGTGCCCAATGGGCGCGCGTCCACAAGACAGCCGTGCGTCGAAAGAAGAAATCTATTTAAATTTAGCGCTTGCAGATTGTCACCTTTACAGCGAGTCAAAGACGGCAGAAAATGTTGCAAATATGCTTATTTGACCTTTTTGCCATTGCCTGCTTTGTAAAATCTAGTCGGTTAGAATGTGTGGCTTCAGTTTGTGGTAGCGTTCAGATAACAGCTGTCCGCATCTAGGCCGTAAAGTGCATTGTCAATAAAAGTTGGCTTTATTAGAGGGAGTTAAATTTGTTGTGTGAGACACGAGAGTTTTTTTTTAATCAATAACCGCACGCTCATCATCACTGGCATCCCCTGTAATCCGTCACTATCGTCAATCACAGTTTGTTATTAAACGTGGAGGGAAAAACCGGAGGACCCGGAGGAAAATCCACCCGACCACGGCGAGAGAGAAAAGCAAATATACAGCAGGCGTCAGGGACGGGATCGAACTCGCGACCTCCCGCATACCAGGCGAGGTAGTCAACATCTCGAATTAAATAACACGCGCAGGTGTAAGGCATAATATTGACTTGTTAAAAGCAGGCTTGGGCAGGATACTGCCATCGAGGATGTATGTATGTTGAACTTCTTTCGCACCATACGTAGCCTAACCGTGCTATTCGAAGGTGCGAATCGGAGGTGCGTTTAGCACAGTTGACAACAATGGTGGGGTGGCATTTGGAGGAGGAAGCGCGTCCTCTGTGGAGACGGAGTCATTATGAAGCCACGCGACCAAAATGTTTCTGGGAATGAGAAAACGCTTCCTTGTGTCCCTTTTCCTCTCAACAATCCTCCGATTATAATCAAGGCTCGCCAACACCGATGCGTTAGCTCTGTCTGTCTGTCTGTAACGGAGTGGGGGGGGGGGGGGCGGGAGGATGTATATTGATGTACATTGAACTTCTTTCGTACCGTACGTAGCCAACCGTGCTAGTCGGAGGTGCGTGCAGGTGCTCGGTGAATTGTTCGACCGCAGGATCGTTAACGATGGAAACAGCTTGGGGAGGGGGGGGGGGGGAGGCCTTCATCCAGCAGATCACGGCTAACAACAACGATGGTGACGGTGATGATGATGACGGCGATGGTGATGATTACAATCTTTCCTTCCTGCAATCCCGCGCGTGTGCCCCCCGTGTGCACCCCGTGTGTCAGGCGATGCTGGACACGGTGGCGGAGCAGGGCTGGCTCGTGTCGGCTCTGTGCGTCGCCCATCTGGTGCAAATGCTGGTGCAGGCGCGCTGGCTGCACGAGCACTCGCTGCTCACGGTGCCCAACGTGGAGAGGCAGCACCTGCACCTGTTCAGGTGAGAGCGCCGGCACGTGGAGCGACGTGATTGGTCATCCAGCCACTCGCTCCATCACCGGCAGTCTGTCAACTCCTTGTCACTCTCTTATCGCTACTGTCGTGGTTACGACAGCCACGAACTTCACTCGCTGAAGATCTGAAGCTTTCTGTGGAGCAACAGGCCAGGCAGCTTCCACAAAGCTTTTCGCAGCTGATGAAAAGATAATGTCACTCACAACTGAGTCAGAGTGAGGCCTCTGTTACCAAACCGGAGTTGGTCATAAGCAGACTGCCCAGTGACTGTAACTTCTCCACTCTCTCCACAGCTGCCCCATCACTCATGGGGGAGTTGAGGGGTGGAGTGTTTGACAATAAAATATCCAGGCAGGTGCTTAGTTTTTGGTGGGGCTGATGGTAAGGCCTCACCTCTTATTGGCACACTCCAGGTTCAGCAGCAGAGGCTCCAACTCCTGCGAGTGAGCTGCAATTACCAGATCATCGGCATGACTCAGTTGTGAGTGACATGGTTGATGAATAAGGAGCCATCCCTTGACCGCACGCGGGCATCGATCAGCCTCCCATTGTATCTGTACCAGATGGATATTTTCTGGCACAGCCATGGAAAGCTTCTCGAACTACATGGTCAAAAAATTTGTTCAATAATAATCTAGGAGCCAGAGGACATCGTTGTTGCACCTCAAGGTCAACTCCTGGCCATGCTGCTTTATCCAACGCCTGCCCATCATCATGCAGGTCCGTAATTATTGTGAGCAGAGGATCAGGGACCCTGAAGGCATGAAGAATAACCCAGAGCCCTGGTCTATCGATGGTGTCGTAATCCTTGACCAAGGCAATAAAACAGATATGTCGGTCCTGTTGAAATTCTCTGCACTTCTGCTGTAGCAGACGAACAGAGAATACGATGTCTGTGCAAGACCGTCCCCGGCCTGAAACCACACGCACAGCGAATGCTTCGTATGCCTGAGTTGTATATCCTGGAGGATTATCCTTGTTAGTGTCTTTTTTTTGTTTAACAGCCACTACTATTAATACATCATTGTGCAATAAGACAGGATTATAACGTAAGCACGGGGGCTCCAAAGTAAGCCTCGATTAAAGTCCGGCGGAACTTTTATTGCGCACGCATTATAAAAACTTTTTTTACCGCTCGCTGTGTGTAGCATTACCGAGTGATGCATTTGTACACAGATTACTTTTTTGCTTATACTTATTTTTGCAATGATTATTTCAGTTTTTTTATAGTTGTTAGATTTTATTTATTTCAGCGGGAAGGGCCCATTGAGCTGCTATGATCTTATTTTATTTCATGGGCATCTTGTGACGGTACAGATGTTTTACACTGCGGATCTTGTATCGTTTCACATTCAAGTCGAATCAAATTTATGTTTGGTTAACACGTGACGGTGTTGGTTCCTTTCTGCCACAAATCTACCACCCAATACCTGAAGTGATCGACTCGTAATTCCCACTCAGAGGGTCAATTCGGCCAGTTGTCACCACTATCATCATCCCTCCAGGGTTAGTAAAATAGGTACCAATTTGCAGAAAGTCAAAAGTGGTAATCCTTTTGTTAGACTTTGGCCTGTGGCCCCAATGTAACAATTTTTTACAGCCCTTCATCAATCGACTTGTGGGTGAAGAAGGCCCTCCCCCCGTGCCTTGACAGGCGCTGGGGTTGTTGAACCGTACTTCACCACGCTGGTCACAGCGCAGGTTGTGAAGCGAGAGAGAGAGGGGCGGGGAGAGAGACCCAGGCCCAATTGCTGATGTCGCTTGTCACCCGGTGTTAGCCTTGGATTGGAATTTAATTAATTTGAGCGCCGCGGTGGCGAGATGTTAACTGCCTCGCCTGGTATCAGGATGTCATGAGTTCGATCCCGACCGTTACACCTGCTGTATATTTGGAATTAGCATGTCTCTCTACCCGTGGTAGCGTGGATTTTTCTCCGTGTCCTCCGGTTGTTCCCTTTACAAGCAACATGAATTCAGAATATTTTGTTGCTATAAATTTCCACGTGATACGCCACTTCGTTGAGCTATCATTTGTGGCCAGGTCGCTTCTGAAAAAGCCCCTGAAAGCTCAGTGGGCCTTAACTGTTACAATAAAAAATCGCTTAGTATAGTTGAGTAAACTCAGGTCGCCGGCTTGCAGCTTTGCCGCACGGCTCGCCGCGAAATCACCGGAGTCACGTCGCTCGTTGTCACCTGTCCCCCTCGCAGGAAGTGGAGCGCTGGCCGGAGGATGGAAGCCAAGGGAGGAGGATTCAAAGGCCCCATCGACAGTTTGCCTCAACTCATCGCGGCTTGCGACGGCCGGGAAGCAACGCTCGCCTCTATCCTCTCCCCGGAGCTTTCCCCCAGTCACATCTCACAGGTGAGCAGAGCTTGCTTGCAGCCGAATGTGCGCTTGTGTCAAGCTGTGTGGGGGGGGGGGGGGGGGGGGGGGCTGTCGTGTAGCGTTTAGCGCGCTGCACTACAAACCCGGCCACCAGAATTCGATTCCCGCTCACAGCCAACACCAGTGACGATTATCTGAACCGGTCCTGGGCCTCCCCCAGGTCAACTCAGCCTTAAATGAGTTCCTGGTCCAGTGTGTAAAATCATCGTCGCTAGGGAGACAAAGGCGGTCAGGCGTGGTGTTGGCCACCCACCCGCTCGTGTGCCGTGCCGGTCTTAATAGACGCTACTCGCTAACAACAGCACTCGGCAGTCTGTCAATGCTATAGGGGCCAATCTTAGTGTACATGAATACACACATATATATGTAAAATCAATGAATACTTATGAGCTCCGGCAACAATTGTTACATTTGCGTCACGATGCAGGCTGGCCGCAGTGCCTACATTTAATCAGCATAATCACAGCTCCGACTTGCATCGCTGCTAATTGAATAATCATATGCACAGTGGTGTCCTCGCCAAACGAGATCTTTTTTCATTTCCTATCTTCTCCCCCCCCCCCCCTCATCTCCCCACCCTTGCCAAGGAGGCAAGAATTCGATTTAGCCGTGGAGAAGGAAAAAAAAACACCGCTGCTGATTTCTGTCACTGGGGAATCGCCGAAATTCATTTCACCTGCGATGATGGGAATTTAATTGGAGCTTTTGGTTATTTTGTTTTCTTGTCTTGCGATTATTAATATTATTAATTTTAATATTTGCACTTCTTCCTGTAAGCGGTGGGGTGTGTGGAGGGGGGGGGGCATAAAAAACGTGTGGTGGAAAAGTGCCGTGGAAGTCGCTTTTGCTGCCTTTTGCCTCCTGTTTCTCGTGGTTTAAAATGTGTGGAGAGTGGTGGCATAGCGGTTAGCGCACTGCGCTACGAATCCAGCAACCCGAGTTCGATTCCCACTCGTGGGCCACCAACACCGGTGACGATTATCGGAACTGGTCCTAGGCCTCCCCTAGGTCGAGTCAGCCTCAAATGAGTACCCAGGGTGGTGTGGCAGGGCGTGGTTCTGGCCACCCACCCCCTCGTGTGCTGTGCCGGCCTTCATAGGTGCTACTCGCTTAACAGCACTCGCTCCTGCGGTCTGTTAAGGCTAGATATGGGGGATACAAATGTGATGGTAGAACAGACCCTTGATAACGCACTGGAACTTGCAATCCAGGTTTTCAACGGTGCGAATTGGCCACGCGCGCGTGCCACCTTGCATGCATCCGCCGGAGATCAGAGGTGGAGCAACACACCTCGGCATGGATGTCGCACAGAAGATAGCGGCAATATCACCGTGGTTACGGGGGGCGGTGGGAGCAAAGCGGCGTCGTTTGTGTGACGTGCGACGGTCCCGAATCCCCTGTGCGCGCCCAATTCAAGATGTGCTTGCAACAGCGTGCAGGCCGAACACGCTTGCCAGTAGCAGCAGCAGCAGCAGCCGCATGATGATGATGATGGATGACGGTCCGATTCCCCCGCGGGCACGCGTTTTTAACGGTCCGCAGCTTGTCCCACTTAAAGATACATCCGAGGTCAAATCATCACTGCTGCAAAGATGTCGCAAGTGTGTAAGCTCATGCTGCTCCTCCGTCATCCTCCCTGTTCATCATCCTTCTCATCCCCCTTCTCCCCATCCACCTTCTCATATACTCCGCACTTTCAATATTTCTCATCCAAATTCTCCTCATCCTCTCCATCCTCCTCCTGCATCTCTTCTCCATATTTTGCATCATCCCTCCATCATCGCCATCGCAATCATCCTCCCTCTGCATCATCCTCTTAATTGCCCTCTCATTCATTCCCCTCCTCCACCATTATCGCAATCATCATCCCCCACCGACCTCCCAATCATCCTTCACTCCTTATCGTCTTCATCATTGCACTGCTCCACCCTGTCTCACTCTCCACAAATGCCTCCTACTCTCTCCATCGTCATCATCATCCTCCTCTCCACCGCCCCCTCCGCAATCCTCCTCTCTCCGCCGCCGCCGTTCCCACTGCCGCCCTTCCCTCTCCCCGTCCAGGCGTGGGCCTACGTGTCGGCGCTGCCTCTGCTCGACGTGAGCGTGACCGTGCGGGGCTGCTGGGACGACGGCGGCGAGGAGGAGGTGCAGGAGTCGGGGGGGCGAGGGGGAGGAGGGGGCAGCCGCACTGAACGGGCCGTGCCGAGCTCCGACGGCGTCCCGCGGGCGGCCGCAGCGGTGGCTGCGGCTGCACGCCGACCAGGAGTACGTGCTGACCGTGCGGCTGAGACGCCACGCGGCGCACCACGGCAAGGTGCGGAGCGCACAGCAGCAGCAGGGGTGGTGATGGTGGTGGTGGTGGTGCTGCTTCTACTGCTGCTGGTGGTGACATAGGTGGTGGTGATAGTGATGATAATTTTGTTAATGAGCCTTTATCATCACAGCAAATACAAGCACTTCACGGCAAAGTGCGTCATGCATACACTGATAAATGAATGGGATGATAACGACAATATTATAATTACTGTCGAAACTGATAATGATGAACATTATAATTATGATGACACAGTCAATGGTTATGATAATGCTGCTAATAATGTTGATGGGAACAATGACACCGGTGATTGATGATTACCACGGTGACACTGATGATGACACTGAAACTGATGATGATGATGATGAAACTTAGTGATTGATGGTGACCGACACTAATTATAACAATGGTACTGACGATGACGATGTCAACTTTGATGATGATGCATCTGATGATGACAAAGATGACGGTGATAATTACAATGAAGCTGGTGCTCAGCGACGGAGCTGACGCTGAAAGCGCTGACGCACAGCGACGGCGCTGACACACTACGACTGCGCTGCCTCTGTGTGCGACGGCGCTGACCCACGGTGACACTCGCCGCCCTCGCGCCCGCAGGGCAAGGCGGAAAGCAAGGCGCAGTGCCCACGCTTCCCCAAGCCCAAGGACGAGGCCTGGATCCTGGTCCTGGGCGAGGTCGACCGCAAGGAGCTGCTGGCTCTCAAGCGCGTGGGCTTCGTGCGCGGCGCCACCACCGTCTCGCTGGCCTTCTACGCCCCCGAGCGCACGGGCCGGTGAGGGGTCACGCTGGGAGGTCACAGAGAGGGGGGGGGGCGGGGGATGCAGTCACCGGGTCAAATAAGGGTCAGCTCAGGGTGGTGGATTATTGTTGCACCGCTGCGGGTTGTTGGGGTATTCATCCAGCAGTGGGTCGATCACGGCTGGTGATGATGATGATGACGACGGTGGTGGTGGTAGTGGTGGTGATGGCAAGTCGGGCGCTTTTGACGTAGCACGGGGTCGTGTTCACAGCACAAGGCGGGGTCCCCACGAGCGATTCTGTTGCACGATTGAGTTGCGCGCAGACCAGGGCCGGGGTTATGCTGCACAACCGCTCGCTCAGATGTGGACAAAGCAGTTGGCAGGCGATGATTGACTTGCGTGATGTCGAGAACACTTTGGTTGCGCAACCGAGTGAGCGACGGACGGACCGGTTCACGTTGAATTTCGGCTGTTTAGAGGAGAGTGAGAGTGGGCAGGCGTGAATAGACAAATTTGGTTTTCAAACAAAACCCGTTGCGTGCCCGCCCCCACCGGTTTTGAAGAGGATGGAAATTGACGGCACTCCACCTGAAGTGTCGTCGTCGTTGCGTGCGAGCGGGTCGCCCGGTGGAGCTCTGTGGACCTCCACCGAGCGAGTTCACGCCGGCACTCCGTTTGACCCGCACTAGCACGCGCGTGTGTGCTGATCACCCGCCAATTGGGGCTCCGGCGGTCCCCCTCACACCCCCTCCCCACCCGTGTCTTTCCTTGTGGTCCTCACTGTCGATGTCTTTAATGGGGTCCCCGCCGTTTGCTTTCGAGAGAGGGTGGTGGCTGGGTGGCACAAACCGGGTGTGCCCCGAAGTTTTGAATGGCGGTGGTTGTTGGTGATGAATGACATTGTTAGATGAGAATGGATGAACGATAGTGATGATAATTTTTTATGAGATTGAATGATGATGATGATGATGATTTTGAATGAGAATGAATGATGATGATGATGGTTTTGAGCAGGGAATTCCTGCAGAAATGGTATTCATTTCATATAAATTCCAACCCTGGAATGATACCTGCAGGAATCACACATCCTCTGAGTAATTCCCACCTTGAAATTCCCATTTATGTGAAAAGTCTGGAAGTGTTTTGCAATATAAAGCGATTATATAGCATAATTTCCATCCAGCCAGAATGACAATTTTGGCCCATTCCAGGTGACCACAATCACCATGGCAATTCAACTAAAACTAACTTTTTTCATTTTACCAGGTTAGGCCCACTGAGCTATGATGCTCTTCTGTCAGAAGCAACTTGGCCACAAATGATAGCTCAACAAAGTGGCTTATCATCACGTGGACATTTATAGCAGCTAGATGCAAAATTTTTACTTAAACCTTTCGAGACTGCAGGAATTCATATTCTTGGTTCTTTCGGAAAAGTCACGTAGATAGAAAATAAAAATAATAAATTATAAATCTAATTAAAGCAAAAATAATAAAATATCATTTAAAATACAAATAAGAAAAAATATAAATAATAAATGTAAAATAATACAAGCAAAAAACCCACAATAAAAATAGTAAAATACAATAAAAAAATTTAATACATTTGAAATAATAAAAGCAAAAAACCCACGACGTTTCGATCGCAACACAAACGGTCTTCATCAGGCGTGGGTTTTTTGCTTTAATTTTATTTTTAATTTATTACTTTTATTTTCTATCTACATGACTTTACCGAGTGAACCAAGAATATGAACACAGCTAAATACTCTAAACGCGTGATGTTGATTCTAAACGTGGAGGGAAAAACCGGAGGACCCAGAGAAAAATCCACGCGATCACGGGGAGAGAGACACGAAAACTCCAAATATACAGCAGCAGGCGTCAGGGTTGGGATTAAACTCACGACCTCCTGGATAACATATTTATTTGTATTCTTGGTTCTTTCGGGTAAAGTCACGTAGAAGGGAAATAATTAAATAATATTAATATAAAACAATAAAAACTCTCACGACGTTTCGACTGCAACACAAGCAATCATCATCAGGTGTGAAATCCACTGCAAGAATTTTTTTCTTGCTGTGGATTTCTTTATTATTTCCCTTCTACGTGACTTTTCCGATAGAACCAAGAATATGAATCCCTGCAGTCACGAAAGCTTTAAATCAAAATATGTATTCGTGTATTATTTAATGAGGGTGACTATTCAAGGAATGAGATGAAGACGTGAATAGTAATGGAAATGTTGATGTCTGAAATCACTGACGATGACGCCGGTGGCGCTGATGACGCGCCTGTCGTTACACGTCCCCTGCATTTTTTCTCCCTGCAGGTGCATCTACACGCTGTACGTAATGAGCGACTGTTACCTGGGCCTGGACCAACAGTACGACATACACCTGGAAGTCATCCCCGCCAGCATCAGATCACAGGTCAACTCGGAGGTGTGCGAGTGATGCCCGGGCAGGCGGCTCGACGCTCTTCACCGCGCGCGTGGACACCAACGAGGAACCCGGACAGCTCACAGCCCGTTGGTTGGCTGCGTCACCCACGCTGCGTCAGCAGGGATGTCCCCCCTAAAGCGAGTTTCAGCCTTCGATTGTCAAGATGGTTGCAATAGCACGCGAGTGTTGCCGCTGCCGTTGATGAGACGAGCCGGTCGTGTTCGAGCCCCGGCGGGGGGTGACCGGCCGCCGATTTAAGTTGAGCTATCGACCAGACATCAAGGCCGGCAACTTTTTAGCTGTCGTTGGATACTCGGAGCCATAAACGGCGGCCGCCCCTCCTCCCGTACACCCCTGCTTTCCACAAGTGACAGCCCTCCCCCCCGCGACATCACCAAGCCCCGCCCATCACCTCCCGTTCAGCGGCACGCATGAGAACAGAGTTGAGGCTTTTGACAGTTTATTTTTGGCGACCCGATCAGTCGAGCAACAGATAATCGGTCGAGTGCTGGAGGGATGGGGGGCCCAGCTCTGATTGAAACATCATGGCAGCAGTGACATCCCTAGAGTGTGGCAAAGGTGTGCCTGATCGTCACTTTAAATAATTTTTTCTGATTTACTTTCGGCTGCATCTTCCGCTAAACACACCGAGGTACTTTATAGACACAGCTGGTGACCGGATCATTGGATGCAATTGTTTTTTTTCCTCTGTTCTTCCATCATCACACTCGTGGGACGAGGAAGTGAGGCCACAGGCTCGCCTCCTAGAAGTGCCAAGCCTGTCATCGCTGATGACGTGAGCCAACATGGGCAATGATGGACACGATTGGCATTAAAGACAGGAACGTGCCATTTTTACGAGCCCGAGGCCTCGGTGGAAAAAGCTCGCAAGTAAACACCCCAAACAGTACCGGTCGCCTCCAACTGTGCGTGAGAAGTTGATGGACATGTCGACGGCCTGGACATTACAGGGAAGTCGGCGCTACAAGCAAAAGGGCGAACGCTCACCTTTGAAAGGGTTTCGTACCCTGTTGGGTGTTAACACGTCTCGGGGCTGAAGGTGGAGAAATCTCGAACGGCCACGGAAAAAAAAAAAACTCGAGCAATACTTTGGAGAGAAAATTTGAGAGAAACGCGAAGGAAACCACCCACGAGCCCGTCACACCGGTCTCCCAGTGCCTTCCCCACGTTGTTGCCACGCTCGGCGGCCCGGGGTTTGCGACTCGCTCGTGGGCGCGAACGTGCCACGAGTGTTGGCCCCCCGCTCGACTTTGCCAGCTCTCCCAACGTCGGTGGGAACTCGAGCGCGACGTTCCCGACTCGGAGAGACCTGACTCGACGAGGGAGAGGTTTCCGGTGCAAAGTCCGCATGGAGGTTTCTTCCCGGCGAAGCCTCTTGCCTTCTGGAATGGTTCGACCTCCTTCGC
Source organism: Lethenteron reissneri (assembly GCF_015708825.2). NCBI lineage: Eukaryota > Metazoa > Chordata > Hyperoartia > Petromyzontiformes > Petromyzontidae > Lethenteron > Lethenteron reissneri. The sequence goes on from NC_083783.1 coordinate 10,112,594, forward strand.
TCGGTGGGGGGGGGGCAAAGGGGCGTGGGAGTTGCGTCGAATAAAACCTCGTGGTGTCCGGTGCGTCCGTCGCAACATCCCGCGGGCTGCAACCAACGTCCGAACGTTCCGTGCGTGAAACAACCCAGGGCTGGAGAGCTCACGAGCACGGCCGGGTGGGACACCATCTGCTCCGCCGTACCAAGGGCTACTCTCGCACGTTGCACCTACACGAGATGACCGCTTAACCCTTCCCCGTTTTTGAGACGTCTGGCAAGTTGCAGGGTGCGGTGTCCCGTTCAGGGTGCGGTGTCCCGTTCACCGCTGAATCTCAGAGCACGCAAGCGGCGCGACGTTAAGTTTATTTAGAGAGGCGTAGGGCTGATATTTTTAAAGACATTGTACTCACCGCGGAGAACTGTAGCGACACGACCGCAACCCTACGACAGCTGGCGCGAAACTGCCACGTGCCCTCCTGCCCTCCCGCCCTCCCGCATGGCCTTGTGGGAGCCTCGGTACTGATAAAGTTATTTAATTTTAGTTTTTCTTCCGATGACGTACACGTGTGTGTGTGTGTACGTCATTGGAACGGAACAGGAAGAGAAAGTGATGACGCACACGCACATCATGGGAACGGGAAAGGGTTAAGGAGGTACGCGTTCAAGGGTAGTTCTTCTCGAGCAGCGAGCGAGCCGTGAGCTCCGAGTGGTGTCTGGAGCCAGACCGAGTTCTTCCACGTGGGCGGATTGAATTTTTGGGACTTCAATGATGATGATTGATGATGATGATTGATGATGATGATTATGATGGTGATGGACCAAGTTAGAGAAATAACAGAGCATCAACAAGGCCACTCACTGCTCTCTATGCCAGGATGTGCAAACTTTGCAATCCTCTTATATCATATATATAATTAGTGCGCGTGAGTGTTTATTTTTTCGAAAATGTATAACATATCATCCGAGTATAACAGAGAAGGACCTGTTTTTGTTTACTTTAAAAGTAATCGGAATAAAAGTAAATATTCATAAAAGTGGTCGGAAATTATTTTGCTGTTTAATGACATGAAATCGAATTGCCCTGTGAAAGGAAGTTGTTTGTGGAAATGTTATTTAAAGAAATTAAATCATCCCGTGTCGGATAGGTGTCATCGCATCCTCGTCATCTTCTGCACGGGCCCAGACTTTCAGATCTCATCTTGATCTCCGTGATCTTCTGTTCCGTGCCTTCCCTTGAGGCCGCATTCACGCTCCTTAAATTGAAATCCGTAGATTCAAACAGACCCATTGACTTGCATAGACGCATATATAATGTTTGTATGTTGAACCTCTTTCGCACCGTACATAGACACCCAAGGAGTCACATTGTTTTCTCTCATCACATCCACTATCCTCTTCACACCTCGTTAGACCCCATCCCATTTCTCTCTCGGTCTCCCTCTTCTACTCTGCTTTGGTGGCACCCCACTTGCCCTTCGCGTCTGTGGGTCTCTGCGCGAGTCTATGGGGTCTTTGTGATTGTGGGTGTGAGTCTATGGGGTCTTTGTGAGTCTGTGGGTCTCTGTGCGAGTCCATGGCTCTCTCTGTGAGTTCGTGGTATGGACCTCTAATCTCCAAAGCCCTTCTCAGTGCAAACCATCTAAGTCTCGCCTCCGTGACCTTCCCAAGAATATTAGTAACTTGCTGCCTCTCCTTTCACTTAGGGATAATCCCAACAATCATCTTTACTGTTCAAGCCACTGTCATCTGCCTTAGTGCCTATGTAGGCACACGAAACCCCTTTTGAGTAATAGTTGCAATGATTAACGACGTTATTTTATGTTCTGCATAGCTGAGAGATGCGTATAATCACACAGCTGTTATTTTCATAGGAAACTGGACATTGATATGTTAGGATGAAGGTTCATTCATTGAAATTCAAAAAGGCATCTCATTCATCTTTTTTCTTAAAACTTTATCAATGTATACAGCATTTGTTTTGAACAATTATCGCAGGTTTTGATTTCCTGTAATATATTATAGGAGGTTGCATCTCAATAAGATGAAATTATAAGAAATTGTCTTTTTTTTTTACATTTTCTTGAGTTTTGAAGGTTTTACAAACGTATTGAATCCTTACCAAAGCCGTCACCGGCCAGTTTGAGTTGTCACAACAATGATTGTTTTGTGTTGCATACATCTGATACAACAGCCACTCTCATACCAGTAATATTGCGTGTGTATGTACAAAGACAAAGAGCCCCCCCCCCCCGTATCGCCTACGTCGGCTGTTGGGCCAAATGCTGTTCAAGAGTAGCTCCTATACAGGCCGGGATGGCACACCAGGACCATGGGTGGCCAGCACCACACCCAGCCCCCAGTGAAGATGTTTTACACACCGCGCCAGGTACTCATTTAAGGCTGAGCCGACCTTGGGGAGGCCCAGGAGCTTCATGGACGCCGTACACGCGCTCGCGTCTAAGCATCGCGCATTTAACAAGGTCTTCAGCAACACCGATGGTGGCCATTAAGTTAGCCGTACGACTTTGTGAGACGAGACTTTGTTATGTTTACGTACAAATTGCCTTATTTTCTAGACCGAACTATTGTCGTGTGGAGGTCCTGTTGTACATGGCTCACCGTTCTCATGTGTGCGTGTATATATATAAATAATATATACAAAACTTTAAAACCGGTGTGTATGTATAAACGAAGATGCGTGGACGAAAGGTTTTTTTTTTTTTGGAAAAAGTGAAAATAAAAAGCGTTACATCACACAATTGTTGGGCTCGTGTCAAAGACTTTACAAATGTCCATGATAAGAAAGCTTGCCCCGATAGTGGCAATGCTGCTTCCATAGCTGTCAACCCATCACGGTTGACCCCCCGTATTCTTGTACAGGGAAGTTGAGTTTTCAGGTCCATACGGCGTACAGCCGTTTTGATGGGACTGGAGGGTGAACGTTGAGATGTATAAGGGGCAAGGGGTGACCGAGGAGGTCTGAATTTGTCTGTAATAAGGTAGGGCACCGGTAAGGAGTTGACAGGTAAATGCTACGATATAACTTACCAATCATGCACTAAGCGCGTCGATTAAAATGTTTTGCTTTAATTGTTTGAAGTAGTAATTGATTTCCGAACTGAAAAAACACGTTTAAGTGGATAACACGCGGACACAATGACACACCGACCCACACAGTGACACACCTAACCACACACGCACACAGTGACACACCTACCCACACACGCACACAGTGACACACCTACCCACACACACACAATGACACCTACCCACACGCACACAGTGACACCTACCCACACACACTGACACACCTACCCACGCACACAGTGACACAGCTACCCACACACGCACACAGTGACATACCGACCCTCACACGCACACAGTGGCACACCTACCCACACACGCACACAGTGACACCTACCCACACACGCACACTGACACACCTACCCACACACGCACACAGTGACACACCGACCCACACACAAACACAGTGACACACCGACCCACACACGCACACAATGACACACCTACCCACACAAAGATAAAGCTACGAGCGTGCCGCTAAGGCTGGTGCCAAGTCCAATCGGTGACCTGCTCCAGGTGGCATTGAGGCTGTGCGCTTCGCCTTCCCTACAGTCCTTGCGCCAGTGGTGGAAATTCCACATTCCTATGGTGGGCGGGGTGAGTAGGGTGGAGTCCATTCCGTCGATCGGACAACTACGGTTGACTTCCCCACGAATGGGGTAAAAGCACTTGATTTATCGACCCCGAGAAGTTCATGGGCTGAGAGAAAACCCCCGTCCAGACCAAGCCTCGCCAGCTTGCGATCCACTCGCCCACGTGTTCCGTGCTGTCGACCCCGCCATGCGAGAGAGACACCGAGATAGAGACAGAGACACGGCGATAGACAGCGAGATCGAGAGACCGCGAGAGAGACAGAGACACGGCGAGACACCGAGAGAGAAACAGACGCCGAGAGAGAGATAGAGACACAGCGAGCGAGAGATGGAGACAACGAGAGAGAGACAGCGAGAGAAAATCCACATGTATTTTTTCGTAGATTGGAAACTAATTTCAACAAGTGTCGTTTTGCGTTCAGTTTGTTGTCCTTCCCCCGGCACCTCCCATTCCGCACGGTTGGCCACGTACGGCGCGAACGAAGTTCAAGGTACATGCGGAGAGAGAGCGAGAGAGAGGGAGACAGAGAGAAGGCGACCCGAGTTTCGCGTCGCTTCGTCGCACGATGCGACCGACGGAGAACGTCGGTGCGAGTCAGCGTGTCCGAGAGGTCCCCACGTGCGAGGCCACAAATGCTTCGTTCCAAGTCCCGAGGACTCCGTTCCCAGCACCGCCGCCGCCACCGCCGAGACTCACGGGGGGCACCACCAAGCGGGCCCTGCACGCCCCCGTTGCCTGCGGCTCGACTCGCGGCGTCTGTCGTTGCTTCGCTTGCTTGCGTCTTCTTTGCGCGCCTGTGTGTGCGCGCGTCTCCGTGACTCTTCGACCGCCGCTCTTGAGTGAATGTGTGAATTCGAGAATGCGTTATGTAATCGCAGCTAGCTCGCCGGCTGTGTGTCTGTGTGTCTGTGTGGCTGTGTGTCTGTGTGTCTGTGTGTTTGTCTGTGTGGCTGTGTGTCTGTGTGTCTGTGTGTCTGTGTGTTTGTCTGTGTGGCTGTGTGTCTGTGTGTCTGTGTGTTTGTCTGTGTGGCTGTGTGTCTGTGTGTCTGTGTGTTTGTCTGTGTGTCTGTGTGTCTGTGTGGCTGTGTGTCTGTGTGTCTGTGTGGCTGTGTGTGTGTGTGGCTGTGTGTGTGTGTGTCTGTGTGTCTGTGTGTCTGTGTGTGTGTGTGGCTGTGTGTGTGTGTGTCTGTGTGTCTGTGTGGCTGTGTGTGTGTGTGGCTGTGTGTGTGTGTGTCTGTGTGTCTGTGTGGCTGTGTGTGTGTGTGGCTGTGTGTGTGTCTGTGCGTGCGTGCTGAGCACGATGTGTCGTGCTATTCACGGCCTTGCCCTGTGTGCGATATCCACCGTGCGCGTGCCTCGTTATTTAAAGGCTCCGCGATGCGACGCGGTAGAATGCGACGTTTGACTTGTTTACGTGTGCACAGGGTGAGAGAGAGAGAGGTGAGCCCATTGTTTCTCTGTTCCCGAGGGCTCGAAGACCGGAGGACCCAGTCGTAGCGGAAGCTCCGACAATGGTGCGAGTTTCTTGAGAAGCAGAAGATTATGAATTCTAGATTTGAAGCTTTCGTGACTGCAAGGATTCATACTCTTAGTTCTTTCGGTAAAGTCACGTAGGTAAAAAATGAAATTAAAATTAATAGAAATAAAATAATAAAAATCACGACGTTTCGGAGGCAACACAAGTCTCCGTCATCAGGTGGACCGTCACAGCCAGATTTGCTGCATCAAGTGACTTTACCGACTTGATGCAGCAAATCTGGCTGTGACGGTGCCACCTGATGACGGAGACTTGTGTTGCCTCCGAAACGTCGTGATTTTTATTATTTTATTTTTATTAATTTTTATTTAACTTTTTTACCCACGTGACTTTACCGAAAGAACTAAGAGTAAGATTCTGAATCTTTATTTCGACTTGGAGGAATCCGATGAGCTACGAAGCTGTTTCACGCGTTCAAACCCGGCGACCCGAGATCGATTCTCGCTCACGGCCACCAACAGCAGCGACGATTTATCTGAACCGGTCCTGCGCCTCCCCTAGGTCGACTCAGACTTAAATGTGTACCTGGTGCGACGTGTGAACATCGCCACTGGGGGAGACAAATGCGGCCGGGCCTCGTGTGCCATCAGGAACCTTTCTTAATGAAAATGAGCCAAATGCTAAACATCTTTTAACACTGGCATTAAAGCACTTTAATTGTGTATTCTTTAAGTTGATAGCTTATCTGTTATAATTTATATATTTGTCTTTTCCCTGTGACGTCATCTCAAAACCACCGTGACCAAAACTCGACCAAGAACCCGGAGTGAAGTGAAACGACTAAACATCACCAGCGCTGAATGTGACAGAAATGCACACAGCTGCCGTGCGTGTGGGTGTGTGTGTGTGTGCTGTATTTGAATACCGTCCTAAATTAATTACAAAAGATAATTCATGCCTCGTGCATTCGTGTTGATTGGAAGTCAGTCTGAACCTGAGAAAATACGTTTAATGCCCCTATGCCACTTGTTCGGGTAAATATAATAAGCCGATGTGTCCTGACCTTCGCGGCCACCCTGTATACTGCGGTGTTACCCATGCAGGTGTGTTCTGCTGGACGGCTGTACAGGCCAGGCAATCACAAAGACCAGGCAGAGAGCAAACAAGACACAACGTGAAGTCTGTGTGTTTGCTTCCAAGACGCAGGAGGATGTTTAAACATTTGGTGGACAGAAAAGACGAGTGGGCAATGTGTCACGGATATCAGAAGCGAACAACAACAAATCTAACCCTGCCTTTGAGAAAGGCAGGGTTAGATTTGTAAATGTCGGATTGTAAATCTGGTGTGGATTTGCTCTCCAACACACCGGTGTGCTGTACTCGTAACGAATTGGCACGTTCTGTTTACGTGACAAGCATTATTAATTGGCTGTCGGGTGGTGGCGGATTTAACGACACATGTATTTACGCGCTGTCATTTTTTTTAAACAGCAACCTGTATTAGGGTGATATTTCTTGGACGTGTTAATGATAACCAGACGAGACTGATTCGTTATGAAGGTGTGACCCGGGGGAAATCGTGGACACCACGAGAAGACGTGAACTCCTGGATGCCACGGGGAGTGTCTGATGCAAAGTTCTTGAGTAAATGTCACGAAGAGAGCGATTCGGAAGGACACGGCTCGCATCGAGATACCTATGCATGGATCACTCTGCACACTGCATGGGAGTTTGTGTGTGTGTGTGGCTGTGTGTGTGTGTGACTGTATGTGTGTGTGGGGCTGTGTGTGGGGCTTTGTGTGTGTGTGGCTGTGTGTGTGTGTGGCTGAGTGTGTGTGTGGGACTGTGTGTGTGTGGCTGTGTGTGTGTGTGGGGCTGTGTGTGTGTGGGGCTGTGTGCGTGTGTGTGGGGCTGTGTGTGGGGGGGATGGTCTATGTGTGTGTGGGGGGGGAGCTGTATGTGTGTGTGGGGAGCGGTAGTGTAGCGTTTAGCGTGCTGCGCTATAAACCCGGCGACCCGGGTTCGATTATCTGAACCGGTCCTGGACCTCCCCTTGGTCGACTCAGCCTCAAATGAGTACCGAGTGCGGTGTCTAAACATCGCCACTGGGGAGACAAAGGCGGCCGGGCGTGGTGTTTGCCACGCACCCCCTCGTGTGCCGTGCCGGCCTTCATAGGCGGGCGCCAGCAGCACTTGCCCCAACAGTCTGTTAAGGATATGCGGGGTAGCTTTGTATATGTGAAGGTGTATGGGCTGTGTGTGTTTGCAGGTGTGACACCTTTGCACTCGTTTACCAAAGCGTTTAGGAAATCACTCATTACCTACAGATCCTCCAATAACACACACACACACACTTACACGCATTCACACACACGCACAAAGAGGCACACGTACAGATATGTACAATGAGAAAGACAGATAGGCAAACTACATACTTGCATACGTTCAGACTCGTATGCAGACAGACACGCACGTACACAGCCTTCACAAGACTGTTGGGTCAAGTGCTGTTCGCGAACACCTATGAAGGAAGGCCGGCACGGCACACGAGGGGGTGGGTGGCCAGCACCACGCCTATGCCGCCTTTGTCTCCCAAGTAGCGATGTTCACACACCGCACCAGGTACTCATTTGAGGCTGAGCCTACCGGTTGAGGTGAGCGTGGTCAGCTCACGGTTACCTGAACCACTGCGCCACCGCTTCGCCCATACACAATGACAATCACACACACCCCTAGCTAAACACACACCTAGACACACCCCTAGACACACTCCTAGACAAAGATAAACAAAGACAAAGATCCCCCGTATAGCCTTAACAGACTGTAGGGGCAAGTGCTGTTAGCGAGCACCTATGAAGGCCGGAACGGGACACGAGGGGGTGGGTGGCCAGCATCACGCCCGACCGCCTTTAACCCCCCCCCCCCACCACCACCTAGACACACAACTAGACACACACACACACACACCTAGACACACGCTCACACACACCTAGACACACACACACACACACCTAGACACACACACACCTAGACACACACCTAGACACACACACCTAGACACACACACACCTAGACACACACACACACACCTAGACACACACACACACCTAGACACACAACTAGTCACACACACACACCTAGACACACAACTAGACACACACACACACCTAGACACACATACACACACACCTACACACACACATACACACCTAGACAGACACACACAACACTTTCCCTGTCCTGCAGACAAAGCCCCTCTGATTGGAATGGCATGCGCGCTCCGTCTCCCTCCCTCCCTCTCGCACGCAGTCGCCGCAGCGAGGTCGCCCTCCTACAGGGAGAGGAGTGAGTGGTGGTGGTGGTGGTTGTGGGGTGTTGATATTTACTTTAGCGCGCCAGAGAGAGAGACAGGCCCGGGCCGCTGGTGCTAAAGACGTCTTTAGCACGGAGCTCGGACGTGTTGGAGACGAAATCGCGCGAGCCAGCCGGATCTCACTCAGGCGTGTGTGTGTGCGTGTGTGTGTGTGGTGTGTGTGTGGTGTGTGTGGTGTGGTAGTGTGGGTGTGCTGTGTGGTGTGTGTGTGTAGTGTGTGTGTGATGTGTATGTGTGTGCGTGTAGTGTGTGCGTGTGTGGTGGTGTGCGCGTGTGTGTGTGGTGTGTGTGTGTGTGCGCGTGTGTGTATGTGTGCGTGTGTGGTGATGTGTGGTGTGTGTGTGTTTGTGCGTGTGGTGGGTGGTTGGTGGGTAGATGGGGTGGGTGGTGGGTGAGGTGGGTGATGGGTGATTGGTGGTGGGTGGTGGTGGGTGGTGGTGGGTGGTTGGGGTGGGTAGGTGGTGGGTGGGTGGTGGGTGGGGTGGGTGAGTGAAAACAAGGGGTCTGTGAATGGGGCTGTGATTGCCCCCCCCCCCCCCACTTGTTTTGGTTCACACTTGTATTGAACTTTCCCTGTTGTCCGCTGATATTCGTTCAGATTGTTTTGACGCTTCACATCGTCGCATCTGCAGAGCCTGACGAGCTGAAATGTTCTACAAGGAGTCGTCGCCTCGCGTGACAATTGAATATTTCATTTTCCAAACAAAAAAAATAAACACCCGGACCCAGGTACCGCCGATCCTGCGCCTGTTTCTTGTGTTATTTTTATACGTTTTTTAAGAAAAATTTGTTACAATTTTGATTTGAAGCTTTGTGACAATTATTGAGTACAAGTCTCTCGGTCGGGCCACTCCGGAGTTGAGCCGATGCGCGCTCGCTCTCTGTGCGGGTTGTCGGTCGGCGATTTCGGCCGTCAAAATCCACCGCGGGGACGCCCAGCACGGCTCCATCTCCTCTCGTCCGTGCGCGTGCGTGCGTGCGCGTGCGTGCGTTCGCGTGCGTGTGCGCGTGCGTGCATGCGCGTGCGTGCGCGAGCAGTGTAAAGTAAAGTAATTTGCGCTTGAACCTAGGGGAGGAAGCGCGTGCGGCCGATGGCGACGCGGTGCGAAAGAAAACGACGGTGATTTTCCTCGGCCGGTCGCAGACGCCCTCCTCGAAAGTGCCGCGTTCAGCGACGAACGCGTTCAGCGGGAACACAGCAAACGCTTTCTCCCGTCGATGAGTTACCGATGAGGCGTGGCGAGTCACGGTGCACGACCAGCACCGCGCACGCGCACCGGAGATGGCGAGATAAAATAACTGAGGGCGCGCCGTGTCTCGGTATCGACGCTCAGCCGTGCAAGTCAAACAAGTAGTTTTCATCGTCACCGCTCAGAAACCGCGTTATAACGGGGGCGCGTTTCGCGTTATTAAAGGTGGCGTTCCGCGTTATAATGTGGGCGCATTCCGCGTTATGAAGGGTTGCGTTCTGCGTTATAACAAGGCCGTTCCGCGTTATAATGGGGGCGCGTTCCATGTTATAAACTGGTGCGTTCCGCGTTGTAATAGTGGGCGTTCATCATTATAATGGGGGCGCGTTCCGCGTTATAACAGCGCGAGTTCTGCGTTATAACGGCGCGCGTTTTGAAAAGTTTTCTCTCACGGAAGAACCGCTTCATCGCGGGAACGCATTGCGGTGTGAACGCCGCCACGCGTTAAGCGAGGACTCTGCCGTGCTTTGTTTTAGAATGCGTGGAGGGGGAAGGGTTGCGTCATACGGCTATGGGTTTTTTTATATATCGGGTCGTGGAGGGGGTCGGGGAGGGAGGCTTACAGAATCGTACAAATGTTATTCTGGGGCGTGAGCGAGCGAGGCGATTACCGCTGGGCGCGCTCGTGCCAGGCGGCGGAGTCAGCGTGCTCGAGGGGGTCTCGGGCCGGCCCCCAAGTCCGGCAGCCCGTTCCCGAGACCCCCAGAGTTCGGGGGGCGACCTCCAGCCGGGATAAGCGAACGAGGAATCTCCCTCCACGGGGCTGGAGGCAGCATCGCCCGTAGCGTTAATCCCGCCGACCTTACGAAAGTCTGCACTGGGTGGCGTGTGTGCGTGTGTAAATAGAACATACATGCGTGAGCGAATGAGAGCAGTGGGTTGTTTTTTTATGTGTGTGAGAGTTTATGTTGACCGTGGCGACGTGGCCGAGCGGTGCCGCGTTTGACACTCGTTGTAGAGATTATCCCGGTTCGAATCCGGCAGGCGGCCCTGGTTAACAGTGCGCTGGCAAGATGTTAACTACTTCGCCTGGCATGAAGGAGGTCGTGGGTTCGGACCCGACCCGGACGCCTGCTGTATATTTGGAGTTTGCGTGTCTCTCTCCCCGTGGTCGCGTGGATTTTTATCCGGGTCCTCCGGTTTTCCCCTCCACATCTAGAAACACGCGTTTAGGGTATTTGTCTGCTATAGATTTCCACGTTTTAAGAGCCACTTCGTTGAGCTGTCGTTTGTAATAACCAGGTCGCTTCTGAAAAAAAATATGTATAGCTCAGTGGGGCTTTACCTGGTAAAATAAAACATATAGTTAAGTTGAATAGCTACTTCTAGATTTGAAGCTTTCGTGACTGCAAGGATTCATATTCTTGGGGTTTTTCGGTAAAGTCACGTAGGTAAAAAAATCAAAATTAATTAAAGTAAAATTAAAATAAAATAAAAATCACGACGTTTCGGAGGCAACACAAGCCTCCGTCTTCAGGTGGAACCGTCACAGCACGCTTGCTGTATCAAGTAAATGAGAAATTCTAAGACATCCGACCCCGTATATATCCTGGTTTTTTACTTACGTGACTTTACCGAAAAAACCCAAGAATATGAATAGCTACTACTGCTCGCCATCTCCTTCACTCAATAAGAGGCACGTTAAAGATCCAGTGACGTTTCTTTTTTAATGAGCCAGGAGGCCATTGTGTACCGACACGGCGCCACGGTCCAAATTTTAGCAGATATTTTTTTTTATTTCTGTTTGTTTTAAAATCTCACCGTCAGTTTACTCAATTGGAGTCAAACCCCAGAACAATAATCGCACCCCCCCCCCCCTCTCTCCTGGGTCCGCCAACAGTCCAGCCGACGAGTCACCTCGTGCCGCGCAGAGACAGCTGCCACGGGGGGGGGGGTGGGGTGCCCTTCGCATGTATGAGATTGAAACGCGATGTTCAAATAGGGCTTCACGCGTATGCATCAAGCGAGCAGTGTTGCGCCAACAAGCAAACCTCTGGAAAGGTGGGGGGTTTCGATGCGTCGGGTTCTCATCAGCACGAGTGAGTTCCGTGAACGCGAGCAAACACGTCCGCGCGAGTCTCGGGGTGGATCTGCGTTGTGCAACGAAGACAAATGCCTCGCCGCACTTCCTTGGAGACCAGCTCTGGTGGGAGCTGCGTGTGAGACGGCCGAGCAGGTAGACCTCGAGCTTCCATTGCGCGAACAATGGCATTGACGCATGCCTCCGCGTGAAGACACCGCACGGTGCTAGTTTGCATATTCCCTCGTGTTATTTGCGTGTTGTTTGTGCGAGTCTGTGTGTGTGTGTGAGTCTGTGTGCGTGTCTGTGTGCGTGTCTGTGTGTGTGTGTCTGTGTGTGTCTGTGTGTGTATGAGTCTGTGTGTGTGTCTGTGTGTGTGTGAGTCTGTGTGTGTGTCTGTGTGTGTGAGTCTGTTTGTGTGTCTGTGTGTATAGTCGAGGGAGCGGTAGTGCAGCGGTTAGCGCAAACGCTGCGCTACGAACCCGCCCACCCGGGTTCGATTCCCGCTCACGGCCAACACCAGTGACGAATATCCGAACCGGTCCTGGGCCTCCCCTAGGTCGACTCAGCCTCACCTGAGTTCCTGGTGTGTAGTAAACATCACCACGAGAGAGACAAAGGCGGCCGGGCGTGGTGCTGGCCACCCACCCCCTCGTGTGCCGTGCCGGCATCCATAGGCGCTGCTCGCTGACGGCACTTGCCCCAACAGTCTGTTCAGGCTACACGGGGGATCTTTATCTTTCGTGCGTGTCTATAAACCTTCGTAAGGTGCTCGCTACCAGCACTCGCTCGTCGAGTCTGCTCAGGCAACACGGGGGGTCTTCGCTGTGCGCACAGTCTAACCGTGCGTTTTGTGGGAGTGGTGGCGCAGCGGTTAGCGCGCTGCGCTACTCAACCTGGCGGATTCCGAACTCCATAGGTCGAATCAGCCTCAAATTAGTACCTAGTGCGGTGTAAAAAAAAACATCGCCACTGGGGAGACAAAGGCGGTCGGGCGCGGCGCTTGCCACCCACCATCTCGTATACCACACGGGCCTTTATACGTGATACTCGCTAACTGCACTTGCGTGTGTTGAGTGGTGATGGCTATTACATTGTTCACTGGGGTGACTCGGGTTCTCAAGTCACCAATGACTCACACAGAGACCCATATGCTCACACAGAGACCCATATACTCACACAAAGACCCATAGACTCACACAGCGACTCATAGATTCACACGGAGACCGATAGTCTCACATAGAGACACATATGCTCACACAGAGACCCATAGACTCACATAGAGACCCATAGACTCACAGAAACCCATAGACTCACATAGAACCCCATAGACTCACATAGAGACCCATAGACTCACATAGAGACCCTATGAGCTGTGATTAAGCCGGGTTCTCAACTGCAGCGAGTTAATGGTCTGGTCTCCAATGACTGTACACACACACGCACACAAAATAAACATCACGTGACACTTCTTTCTGCGCTTCATTTGGCTAAATTTCATTCCAGAGTTGCTCCTCAGAGCGGGTGTGTGGTTCAGAGGTCACGTGAAGACGGAGGTCTCGAAGGTAGTTCTGCGGGCTTGTGACAACTTCCGCGGGCCGTTCTCTCACGCAGCGGGTGGAGATTTCTCACGGATTCCTCGTGTGGTGACACTGCGCAGAACGCTGGCACGACGCGACGCGTCCATTGTTACAAATCAAATTGAGATGAGGCGGTGTGGGGATTTCAGAGAGCAGTTCAGATCGTTGGGACACGAATGGCCGCGTTAGAAAACGCGGTGGGTGCCTTACGGCGCCTCTAAGTCGTGCTGAATCGTGGCTGACGGCAGAGGTTCGGCGGGGCTGAAACTACTCGTTATCCAGCAGTGGATTGACCGTGGCTGACGGTGTTGATGGTGATGCTGGTGATGCTGGTCATGATGGTGATGACAGTGATGACGGTGATGATGGTGATGACGGTGATGATGGTGATGATGGTGATGACGGTGATGATGGTGATGATGGTGATGATGGTGATGACGGTGATGATGGTGATGATGGTGATGCTGGTGATGATGGTGATGATGGTGATGACGGTGATGATGGTGATGATGGTGATGATGGTGATGACGGTGATGATGGTGATGATGGTGATGCTGGTGATGTTGGTGATGACGGTGATGATGGTGATGACGGTGATGATGATGGTGATGATGGTGATGACGGTGATGATGGTGATGATGGTGATGCTGGTGATGATGGTGATGACGGTGATGATGGTGATGACGGTGATGATGGTGATGACGGTGATGATGGTGATGACGGTGATGATGGTGATGACGGTGATGATGGTGATGACGGTGATGATGATGGTGATGATGGTGATGATGGTGATGATGTCGGCAATGCGGGGAGGTGTCGCGGCCCTTCCTAGCTGAGATATCGCGTGTTGCTGTTGCTGTTGTTGTTGTTGCTGTTGTTGTTGCTGTTGTTGCTGTTGTTGTTGTTTTGGTTTTGTTTGTAGTTTTTCTTTTGTTTCTTGCTTTTGTTTTCTTTGTAGTTTTGTTTTAGTTTTTATTTTGTTTTGATTGTAGTTTAAGTTTTTATTTTGTTTGTAGTGTTTGTTTTTGTTTGAAACTTTCGTGACTGCAGGAATCCAAACTCTTTGCTTCTTTCGGTGAAGTCACGTAGGTAAAACATAATAATAATAATAACAGATCACGACGTTTCAATCGCCACACAAGCGGCCGTCCTCAGGTGGGATAAGGACGACGACCACTTGTGTAGGCGATCGAAACGTCGTGATCTGTTGTTATTTTTCTACGTGACTTTACCGGAAGAAGCAAAGAGTATAGTTTGTGTTTTGTTTGTAGTTTTGTTTGTAGTTTTATTTGTAGTTTTTGTTTTCTTGGTTCTTTCGGTAAAGTCGCGTAGAAGGGAAATAATACAATAATACAAATATATATATGATTTATATATGATTGTATATGATTGTTTGTGTTGCAGTCGAAACGTCGTGAGAATTTTTGTTGTTTTATATTTGTATTATTTTATTAGTTCCTTTCTATGTGACTTTCCTGAAAGAACCAAGAATATGAATCCCTGCAGTCACGAAAGCTTAAAATCAAATTTAGTTTTTATTTTGTTTGTAGTTTTAGTTTTGTTTTTAGTTTTTGTTTTGTTTGTAGTTTTAGTTGTTGTTTGTTTTTAGTTTTTGTTGTGTTTGTAGTTTTAGTTGTTGTTTGTTTGTCGTTTTTGTTTGTTGTTTGGCCCTCGTGTCACGCCACGGGAAGATGAGTGCAAAGGAAGCAAGGCGAGAGAATGAAGGAGCGAGCAGAAGTGAGCGTTACGGAGCAGCGTCTGTTTTCAAAGGAGGCGGTGGATCGTGAGCGGGGGTGGCGGAAGTCACGTGATGTACGGGAGGTTTTGGTTTATTTCGATTTTTTTTTAAATACGCGACGTCCACATCACCTCGGGACGTTAACGATCCCCGTCAAGAGCAGGCCTCTGTGTGACAACGTCAGGAACCAAATCACCAGACAATGACACAATTGGGATCACACTGTAGACGCAGAAGCAGCAGCAGCAGCAATAATCGCACTCTTACTAGAGTGAAGACGAATGGCCCAGGTCTTGAAGTTGAGACTCATCCTGCTATCTTGAATTCTCACCTGGTTATATAATCTAGAACTCACCCGCCCACTTACCAACCCACTGGCTCTTGCAAATGAGACTTTATCCTGGTATATTGAGTTCACAGCTGGTTACACAAAATCAACTTGAACTCACCCACTTACCCACCCACTCACCCACCCACTCACCCACTCACCCACTCACCCACCCACCCACTCACCCACCCACTCATCCACCCACCCACTCATCCACTCACCCACTCACCCACCCACTCACCCACCCACTCATCCACCCACCCACTCACCCACTCACCCTCCCACCCACCCACTCACTCACCCACTCATCCACCCACCCACTCACCCACTCACCCACTCACCCACTCATCCACCCACCCACTCATACACTCACCCACTCATCCACCCACCCACTCACCCACCCACTCACCCACCCACTCACCCACTCACTCACCCACCCACTGATTATTGTCTCTACCCTGGTCTCTTCAGTTCTCAGCTGGTTGCACAAACCCAACGTCAACTTGAACTCACCCACTTACCCACCCACTCACCCACCCACTCACCCACTCACCCACTTACCCACCCACCCACTCACCCACCCACTCATCCACCCACCCACTCATCCACTCACCCACTCACCCACCCACTCACCCACCCACTCATCCACCCACCCACTCACCCACTCACCACCCACCCACCCACTCACCCACCCACCCACCCACCCACTCACTCACCCACTCACCCACTCACCCACCCACTCACCCACTCACCCACTCATCCACCCACCCACTCATCCACTCACCCACTCATCCACCCACCCACTCACCCACCCACTCACCCACCCACTCACCCACTCACTCACCCACCCACTGATTATTGTCTCTACCCTGGTCTCTTCAGTTCTCAGCTGGTTGCACAAACCCAACGTCAAACTTGACCTCGTGCGTGGCTTTGTTACCCCCAGGGTGCGTCACGGTCCACCTGGGTTGCCTTTCGGCGGTTCCCGAACGCCATTCCCCTCGCAACCTGCGCACGTGTGCTGCCCTGTGCTGCCCTGTGCTGCCCTGTGCTGCCCTGTGCTGCCCTATGCTGCCCTGTGCTGCTTCTGTGCCAGTGCAAACGAGGTCATTACACGCTACACGTTCCCGATAATTGTGTGTCAACAAAGGCCTACGTGATGTAAGAGAGAGAGCTCACATTCGGATTGATACTTCGCGCGTGCCAACAGACTCAGAGTTGGGTATCTTTATATCGTACTGGAGGAATCCGTGTGCATTGATGTTTAGTTTTTGTATCCGACTGCGTGTACGTCATGTATTTAAAGACACACCAGCGACAAGGCTATTTACTTGATTCACTAACAAAAACGAGGTCCCTGTAATTGTTTAAATGAGACTTAAATGAATGTACAACGTCAGGCTGAGCCTCCCCTAGGATTGTAACTGATTACTGTCGCGAATACCGACACGAAGAACAAGGGGGTTGGGGAAGTGGTTGGCAAGACGCTCGTCCGCCTTCGTCTCCCCAGCGCCGGTACACATACAGAGACAAAGATCCCCATCGCCTCGATAGACCGTTGGGGCAAGTGCTGTTAGCGAGTAGCAGCACCTATGAAGGCCGGCGCTGTGGCTCACGAGGGGGTGGGTGGCCAGCACCACTCGTCTACGACGTGAATATCGCATTTGCTTCACGCAAAGTCTGACTCTGCTGGTCGTGAGAAACTGAATGTGGAAACCGGTGCAGAGTTCTCCTCGTGTTGAAACGCCACTGAGGATCAAGCAATGCGCTTCTCAGCCAAATCCGTTCAAGCTGATCGGATTTCAACCGATGGGATGTCTAAAATAAATGTGTTTGTGTTTATACGTTCCTATCGTGTTGATTCACGTGGAGAGACGAGTGCGAGCGTGGAAGAGGTGGCATCATTTGTTCATCACGTTGCGTCCCTGAAATGCCTTCCTTTCTCGCCCGTGCGATGATGGGGAGGAGGCGGCGGTTATGTTAATGATACGGTGACGTGCCGTACACTTTTCTTTCAAAGCGAAACTGCGCCCTCTCCTCCCTCCCTTCTCCTCTCCCTCCCCCAAACCCCAGCATCCATCCCTCGGCCTGTTCAATCCACCCCACCACACAGAGAGACAGACAGAGAGAGAGAGAGACGGCTCCTCTTGCACGCACACACACACAGAGACAATCACACTCAGTCACTCCGCGCGTATTGCTCTCTGTACTGACACACGCACTAACACCTAGGACACTGCAATCAGGAAAACCTCGGATATATGATCTTGAGCTTGTACATATATATATTTACACACACGAGTCTGCGTGTTTAATTATGTTGTGAGTCCGCAAACACTTCACTGTAGTATCGCGTATATATAGTACCAGTTCTATTGCAGATATATATACACACACAGACAACACACTGCCACGCTCCATAGCCATGCGGCAGGCACGTTAGGCTTGCAAGCGGCTCGCGGGGTAACAGAAGATACGTACATCTGTGCGTGCGCGCGCGTGTGTGTCTGTGCCGTGTGCCGTGTGCGTGCCCTTGTGTGCGCGTTTCTCGCGTCCCTACACTCGGGAAGGACGAGAGAGTGAGAGCGAGAGGGGGAGGAGGGAGCCCGAGCTGAATTTGTTCTTTTTCCATCGAGAAGATGCCTGCGTTCGTTTCGACGCCGCCTCGAGTCTCGGAGAAGTCGCCGTTGCACATCGCGAACCGCCGCGGCATCCACTAGCGAAGGCAGCGAGAGACGATTTGCAGAAGCCAACAACAACAACGGAACAAGTCCAGCGCGGGCGGCGGTCGGCCCGAGTTCGAAATCTCTCGAGAAGTTTGTTGGACCCGGAGAGAGCCGCGTGAGCTGCAAGTCGCGCGCAGAGTCGGCGTCGTTCTCTCTCCTCTCGTTCATTCACGAGCGCCAGCGTCCGCCGATGCACCTCGGGGTTGGTGACGTTTCGCTTTCTCGTCCTGCACAGCAGAAGATCTTTACAGTTACGGGCAACTGAGCAGGAGGAGGAGGAGGGCAGTCGCCGTTGTGATTGTCCAATGATCGTCCGCTCCGACGAGCTGTCAGCCGATGCTCCTGTACTGCCGTGACTGCTGGATGGGTGCGAGCGGTGAGACGTGAATCCACCTCGGCCCGTTCCACGCCGACGATTTCCCCGCTGCCACCGCTCGACGGCGATCTCGCGGCCACGACAACAAGGAGCGAGCAGAGAGCAACAACCGGGTTCACAATAACAAACAATCAACAACAACAACACGTGCGTGCGTGCGCGCGTGCGTGCGCGCTCCAACAGCGAGACATGACTTAAGCGAAACTTCTTTGACGCGCGCAGAGTGACTGGGCACAACAAGGACAACAACAACAACAACAAGAACAGCAACAGCAACAACAACAACGCGACTTGTTTACCGACAAGATAGATCGTCGTCGCCGTCGCGATGAAGGATAAGACAAAGAACGCCGCCAGGACTCGACGGGAGAAGGAGAACGGGGAGTTTTATGAGCTCGCCAAACTGCTGCCTCTCCCGTCCGCGATCACCTCGCAACTCGACAAGGCGTCCATCATCCGCCTCACCACCAGCTACCTCAAGATGCGCTCCGTCTTCCCCGAAGGTAACGAACAAACAAACAACAACAACAAACAAACAACCCAACTAGTCGCGTGCGTCCCTTTCCCAGCTACCGAACTCCGTGACGCCGCCACCGCCGCCACCATGGCCACGTGCGGGAGACTAGTAACGTCAGAGTCGGAGTAGTCGGAGTCGTTGTTGCTCCACGCGGTGTGGTGTGGACCTTTCAACTGGGTCTGCTTCGTGACGTTATGCGCGAAGGGCCCACGGTGTCTCGTATTCACCATGAATTCACCACGTATTCACCATGAATTCACCACTAATTCACCACGTATTCACCTCGAATTCACCACGAATTCGCCATGAATTCACTTCGTATTCACCTCGTAATCACGATGGATTCACCACGTATTCACCACGTATTCACCATGAATTAACTTCGTATTCACTTCGTAATGCCCACGTATTCACCTTGTATTCACCATGAATTCACCATGAATTCCCCTCGTATTCACCATGAATTCACCACGTATTCACCATGAATTCACTTCGTATTTATCTCCTATTCACCATGAATTCACCATGAATTCACCACGTATTCACTTCGTATTCACCATGAATTCACCATGAATTCACCACGTATTCACCATTAATTCACCTCCTATTCACCACGTTGCATTGCGGGTCTTCAAATATTGATTATAATTTTTATTTAAACTGAATTTGAGAGAAACATTTTAAAGATAAACTTCTCGTTGATATTGTTGTTGTGGTTGCCGACGACTGGACTAACGAAGTCGTGTTGTGCCGCGCGTGATGTCCGACGTTTCGCACCACGTGCTGCTGACGCTGGGAGATTCGTCGAGAACTGAATGCAGCCAGCTGTATTTTCAAGTCTCGCGGTTATTTTACATTTCATATTAGTACAGCGGCGGCTGCTGCTGCTGCTGGTGTCTGACATGGTAAATTAAGTTCGACGGGTGTCTGTTGGCGTGTCGGTGTGCGGTGCAGTAGCTGTGCGTGCGTGACTGTAGCTGTATCGGTGTATATGTGTGTTATTGTGTACTTGTGTGTCAGGGTGTGTAGTTGTGTGTCAGTGTGTGTCAGTGTGTAGTTGTGCATCAGCCTGTGTAGTTGTGTGTCAGAGTGTGTGGTTGTGTGTCAGAGTGTGTACTTGTGTGTCAGTATGTGTAGTTGTGCGTCAGCCTGTATAGTGGTGTGTCAGTGTTTATAGCCGTATCAGTGTATATTTGTGTCACTGTGTGTAGTTGTCAGTGTGTATCTGTGTGTCAGTCTGTGTCAATGTGTAGGGCTGTCAATGTGAATGTGTTTATAATATTTTTAACTTTATGACATTGTCTGTGTATCTACGTGTATTGTGTGTGTACGTGTGTCTGAATGTATGTGTGTGTATATATATCTGTTGCGGTGTGCGAATGCATATCCGTTGTGCATCTCGAAGCGCACCTAGTCTGGTACAACCGCTGCGGTGAAGCCACCGTTACTTCGCGGCGAGCGGCGGATGTGTGTGTCTGTGTGTCAGTGTGCGTGGAGAGACAAAGGCGGCCGAGTCGTGGTGCTGGCCACACCATCCCCTCGCGTGCCGTGCCGGCCTACACAGGGGCATGCTGCTACTCGCTAACAGCGCTCGCCCCAACAGTCTACGACTGCAGGAAGGGATCTTTGTCTTTGCTATGTGTGCACTAACGCATTGTTATACATCACGTTTATTCAGTGTAGCGTGCACTGTGTGCGAAGCGTTCATTGTGTATACTGTGTACAATATAGTTGTTGTCTTACAACACGCAAATCACATGCGTATGTTTCGTACATTACACACACACACGTGTAAATATGTGTGTATGTATTTTTTCTTTCATTGTGTTTTTCCTATTCATAATAGTTGTGCGAGTTAAAGACACGTAATGGTCTGACCACATATGTGTCTTCAAACCCCTCCACCACCCACTGTTGCGTGGCCAAAGCCACACCATCGTCAACATGAATAATGTTGCTTGCATAATATATTTTCATGGAGACCGCACACGCATTTCACATACATGACACACACGTGTCGAGCGCGTTGCATGTAGCTGACATGCAAACCGCGTGCGTGGTGGTGTGCGTCGTGGTGGCTAGGAGATGTTGACTACCTCGCCTGGTCTACAGGAGGTCGTGGGTTCGATACCGACCGTGACGCCTGCTAATGTATATTTGGAGTTTGCGGTGTGTCTCTCTCTCCCCGTGGTCGCGTGAATTTTTCTTCGGGTCCTCCGGGTTTTCACTCCACATTTATAAATATAACTTTAGATAATTTGTCTGCTATAAATGTCCACGTGATAAGCCACTTCGTTGGGCTATCATTTGTGGCCAGGTGGCTTCTGAGAAAGACCGATAATAGTTCAGTGGGACCTTACCTGGTTAAACTTCAAATATATATATATAGTAATAGTAGTCATGTTACGTGTGATTGCTGTGTATATATATACTGCATAGTGCAATACACTTACGTGCAATAGGAAACCACTCAATATTCAAGGTTGATATTCTCAATATCGCACCTCCGTATTGTATTCACTCCCCTCTTCATCTGAAGGCAATGCGAGTTTGAAGACGATCGCTCAATATTCACCGGTTTGCTCGACGGAGTCTAATAATGCGTTTTGACAGTCAATATATACAGTCACAGACTAGAGGCATAGACACGGGTAAGAAGGCGAGGTGAGTGAGTGAGTAGGTGAGCGAGTGAGTTGGTGCGTGAGTAGGTGAGTAGGTGAGTACCACTCAGTACACACACAGTCACAGAATAGAGGCATAGACGCAGGGAAGCAGATCCTGAGCACTCCGTCGTCAACATGAAGCGAGTAGAATGACATTTGAATGCTGTTGACTTTTACACCAACAAGTACAATTTTGAGTGGACGGGTTAACCCAAGAAAAATCACATTTCGCTTCCCGCACACATGATGTAGTGTCCACGCGTGTTGAGTGGCACGTGAATGCACGACTTTCCCGAACTCCAGAATCCCCCGGACCTACCGCTTGCCGTCTTTGCCGATCTAATTCAAGTAATATAATTCTCTCCACGCTGCCGCGCCCGATGATTGTTAAACACACGTCCCGCCTGACGCGCTAAACAATAAACGCTGTCCGCATCACGCGCGGTACACGTGTACACACACGCGCACACACGTGGGCCACGTATACACACACGCACACACACGTGTGACACGTGTACACACACACGTGTGACACGTATACACACACACACGGGACACACGCACGCGCACTGAGATCTCAACACTTTATTCGAATTGCTCAGCGCGTCACGTGGGACGTTTTTAACAAGCATCGGGCGCGTGCAGCGGTGGAAGGACTCTAAGTTGAGTTTGAATGTGGAACAGATGGGTAAACGCGCATGGCCGGAGCGTGGCGCGTCGCGGCTGCTGGGGTCTGAGAAGCACGACGCTGAATGTGTGCAGTTTGTAAATACCATAGAACAAAATACGAGGTATTCTCAAACTCCGATACGTCGTATGGCGTTAACGCGCACTCTCCGCTGAATTGCCAATTAACTCCGTACACGCTGCACGAGCCCGATGATTGACACAAAAAAACGAGTTCTAACGCGTCTCGCGTTTGAGAGCGGCTCTGCGATCACGATCTGTGTGTGCGTCTCTAAGCGGTGTGGTCAGGGTGAGAACTCGGGGCGACCAGGAGTGACCCGTCTGTCAGTAGGTGGCGACTGTTGCTGCCGGGATGAGGAGGGTGCTCGCGAACTGCACTTGCCCCTGTGATTTGTTAAGGCTATACTGGGTGAAGCTTTGTCTTTGTACACGCTATATTACACACACACACGTACGTACGTGTATATTACACATAGCTATACATTACACACGCGTACATAATCATTACCCCCTTATACATATATGCATAGCATAACAAATGAGTCGTTTGCGTTGTGACTTTTCGAATTTGGCGAAACTTTGGACCACGATTGGCCAACTCTTGCGAATCACCTCGGCGGCGAATCTTTAACGTCCGGTGTGAGTGAGTGAAGCATGCGGTGCGAGCGACGCTATCACTGCTACCATATCGTCGTGGTTAACACAGCGGCAGGAGTAACACGCGTGTTACTAGCGCTGCGCCACGTCACCGTGGGACGTGCCTAGCAATCATCAGGCGCGTGCAGCGTGTGCACCGGTTTAATTCGTGCGCGCACTGAGAATGTTGGTACGCGTAGACACGAAAGTGATGATGTATGGACGTTAAGCCCCGCACATTAATACGCACTTTAAAAAAAACAAATGCAGTTGCAAGTCAGTGCAGTGTCCGCACTGTATTATTTCACGTGCAACATGTGTATAACATGTGTATATACTAACACGTGATTAATAGCATGTAATCTGCAGTCTATGACACATCCGTGTGTAAGAGCAGTGTGCATCGTCTGCCTGTGTGCTATGGTCAATCAGCTGCTGGATGAAGGATGATACCCGGTATGTAAACATCAGCATTGGGGAGACAAAGGCGGTCGGGCGTGGTGTACATTGCCGGCTTTCATCATGGGTGCTACTCGCTCTACAGTCTCCCAAGGCTGTAACATTGTCCACGCGCTATTAACAACACACGCGCATCTTCCACACAGCTGTTCGATATCACACACGCGTGCGTGATGGTTACACCTGTTTCATCAGCGTTGTTGTCGTCGGTACGTTCTGCGCACGTGCACATTTAATAGAATCAGGGAGTCATTTCTCACTTGGTATGTTCCTGGAACGCCGCTCGTTCGGCTGGCGAGTTAAGAAGTCGGCAGTGTCGGCCTAAGGCACTAACCACGACTACAGAGTATAAGCTACCCCTATCACTAACAATATTCTATCATTATTATTATACCATATACTCATCTGAATCATAAGAAAACGGATGTATATACGTACATATAGACATATATTACACCGTTTGCTAGAAATGGCTGGTTTATAATTTTTTAAAAAGTTGTCCATCGAGTGGATGGCGAGTGGCGAAAATTATTATCGGGGTAGCGTTCCCAATCGTACCGGCGAACATTTGTAAGTACAGCACAATGAAGTCTGATGACATGCATCACACGCACACACGTGTACAACCATCGCACGCACACACGTGTACAACCATCACACGCACACACGTGTACATACAGCACACGCACACACGTGTACATACATCACACACGTGTAAAACCATCGCACGCACACACGTGTACATACATCACACACGTGTACAACCATCACACGCACATACGTGTACATTGGCTTTACGTACGCAAGTTACTAGCACGCAGTCTGCATTGAGTGTGTGGCAAAGACAAAGATCCCCCGTATAGTCTTAACAGACTGTTGGGGCAAGTGCTGTTAGCGATAACCTTTGAAGGCCGGAACGCCATTCATAGGGGGTGGGTGGCCAGCACAACGCCCGGCCGCCTTTGTCTCCCTCTTGGCAATGTTTTACACATCGCACGAGGTACCCACTTGCGGCTGAGTCGGCTTGCCAGTACCACCGATTTAAAGTTGTTAGGGTGCGACATCTTTAAAAATATGTTCCTATATTACTGCACACCGCTTTTCAAATATGGCAATCATCTGGCGATGCTGGTGGTGTCGCGTTAGCAGTGGTGCACGAACAACAACTACTATGTGTATGTGTGTGGGATTTTAAAATAATATAAAAGTCGGCTTCTGGAAATGTGCTGTGAAGAGGGGTCGTAGCCCGAAACGTCCCCTATTTTTTTATTCTTAAGGCTACAAACACTTGTTGAACTTATTTCGCACCGTACGTATCCAACAGTGCGAATCGGGGGTGCTGTTTATGAATGTGGTCGATTGGAACATATATTCGTATCGCGATATATAAGACATTGAATGAAGATAATTTGTGACATGTTTGTTAAAAAATATTATAAAATGCGAACATACTATGCGCAGATGCTACATACAAATACTGTATACATAGTGCCAATATATAGTATTTGTGTGTACATATTATTTGCGCACACTATGTGCGCGCTAGTTGATAGGGTTGTCAAACGGTGAACCGGTTACCGTTTTACAGCCTCGGTTCTGAAAGTCGGGTAACCGCTAACCGATTCACGGGTGGAAAAACAGTTGTGATCATAGATTCGCTCCTTTTCGAATCTTGCACTGCTGTTGTTCCATCTGCCCCTCCTGGAGACTGGAACATTGACGGCGAACTGCGGTAGCTTGCTAACCCATAGGCAAAGTTCCCCCGTATAGCCTTCAACATACTGTAGGGGCAACTGCTGTTAGCGAGCACTCATGAAAGCCGGCACGGCACACGACGGGGTGGGTGGCCACCACCACGCCCGGCCGCCTTCGTCTCAGAAACGGATTTAAGGCTGAGTCAACCTAGGGGGAGTAGTCCGGGCCCGGTTCAGATAATCGACGCCGATGTTGGCATTGGGCGCGCTAACTACAGCGCCACCGCTCCCCGGCAAAACCAGCGACAGCCCCGACTGTGGCAAGAGTCGCGCTATGTGTCCTCGCTTGCGTTTGCTCGGTTAAGAAAACAATCAACATCCACGTGTGATGATGTTTTTTGCTCGAGATATTTCGATATCTGCGGCATAAAACTGTTATCCATCATCGGGGTTTTTTTCTTTCGCGGCGATGTACACAATAAGAAACCGCTTTTAATAACCTTGTTGTAATATATATACCACGTATACTGTTGTATATATACCACGTATATATGTACATACTGCCAGCACGTGCGTGTATTCCATATAGGATGTGTGTGTGTATAAATTTAACGGCGTCTTCGTAAATGATTGTCATTGTATCTCAACGTGTTTTATTTTTAACTAGGCATCGACGTTGGGAGAGCTTGGGGATTTTACTCAAATCAAGAATGATTATTTTATTTTAAAAAAAACTATAAACTATTTGTTTTTACTATTGCGTGTAAGACCCGCACTGACCTATAGCGCTCTTTTTATCAGAAGCGAGCCGGCCACAATGATATCTCGGTGAAGTGACTCAACGTCATCATCATCATCACGTCGAAATTTATGGCAGCGACATTCTCTAAACGCACCTTGATTCTACAATGTGCAGAGAAAAACCCGGAGGACCCGGAGAAAAATCCACACGACCACAGATGGAGACGCAAAATCCAAATATACAGCAGCAGCAGCAGGCGTCAGGGTCGGGATCGAACCCACGACCGCCTGCCTACCAGGCGAGGTAGTCAACATCTCCTAGCCACTGTGATGATGATGAGAGAGAGAGAGACACGCAAACTCCAAATATACAGCAGCAGCAGGCGTCAGGGTCGGGATCGAACCCACGACCGCCTGCCTACCAGGCGAGGTAGTTAACATCTCCTAGCCACCGTGGCGCCCCCATCCACAAACGTCTGCAATGTTCATCGCTATTCGTGTCGCCGCATTCCTCCCGGTGCGGAGATGGAGCGATGAAATCGGCCCCGAGTGGCGGTCTCTTGGGTTGGATCGTTACATTCACGTGGGCGACGGGACTGTGCAACCCATCATCCAGCAGTGGAATGACCCTGGCTGCTGCTAATGATGCTAATGGTATCACCCGCGTGTATGTACATTGCTGTTGAAACTCTTATTAATGTGTGCATGACAAACACGTGCAGTGTACCCTCATCGTATGTGTAATAGGGCATTGCACCTACATGTGTGTGAGCTTGCACACGTGTGGAGACGGTGCTGCTCTTCCGCAAGAGGAGCGGTGAGCGTACCTGGTGCGGTGTGTAGTGAACATCGCCACGAGGGAGACAAAGGCGGCCGGGAGTGGTGCTGGCCACCCACCCCCTCGCGTGCCGTGCCGACCTTCAAAGGCGCTGCTACTCGCTAACAGCACTTGCCCCAACAGTCTGTTACAGGCGACGCGGGGTCTATTCCACATCACACTAGTACATTGCACACACGTGTACATGATTACTACATACATATATATGCACGTTCCACACGCGTATGTGTGTACACGCTAATTAATACGTGTGTATAGATATAGATATATCTATGTATTCGCTTTGCGCGTGTGTGCGTGTCTTTTATTGGCTACAAAAGCTGCCTGCCACGTCCCCCTCGTGTGCCGTGCCGACCTTAATAGGTGCTCGCGAACAGCACTCGCCCCCAAAGGTCTGTTCAGGCGAAGCGGGTGATGTGTTTTGCGTGTCTTTATTGGCTACACCCGTGGCTGGTTTTCTCGCTGAATATCCTCGCGTCCCGGGGTCGCTGGTTCTGGAATGGATCGGATAGCCACGGAACGCGGGGAAACCTGTGTTTATATACTGGATGTGGTGTGCCGGGTGAGTAATGTTTTTATGTTTCTGGTAGCGCCAAATACATCATCATCAGCAGCAGCATTGGCAGTAGCCATGATCAGCGCACTGCTGGATGAATGTCTTCCTCACCCCCCAAACTCCTCGCTACATCTCGCGTTAGAAGAACGTCGTCCTCACGTTGTTCTATCATACAGAAGAGGAAGCCGGCAAGGGTAGGCTGAAACCAATAACGATGAATATGAAAGACAACACAATTCACGGACACGTGCAACGGCCTACATATTGCACGCGCGCGTACTCGAATGAGTACCTCGTGCGCTGTGCACACAAAGCAAAAATATATCGCCACTGGGGGAGAGACAAAGGCGGCAGGGCGCGGTGCCGGCCACTCGCTCCTCCGTGTGCCGTGTCGGCTCTCATCGATGCTGACCGCAAATGCTACAAAGATCTGTTCAAGGCTATACGGGGAGAGTGGGGGGGGGGGTCTTTTGTCTTCGCAATGCGCAGGCTATATATATATGACATCGTATATATGACATAGTTTTTACGCATACGTGCGTATTTATGTACCGTGTGGTGTGGTATTGCATAGTGATGGTGTTTACGTGTGCACGCGCTTTTTAAACCACCTGCTGTGTGCCTTTTTAAAGAATAGAGGCTCGTGGGCCGAAACGTTACCGATTGCATATTTGTTTTTCTTTCGTTCAAGGCCTACGCAGCGTTTGTTGAGGAATGTGTCGAGATTGTATCACGCCGACGTGGCGTTCATAGTCATCGAGTGCGCTGAGCACGGCAAGGAGGAACGTGCTGTAGGCCAAAAACTGGAAAGTGTTCAGAGGAGTCTCGCGGATGAAACGTCGCTCGGAATCGCATCGTGACGACGGCGGCGGGTTAAGAAGGAATTCATCCAGCAGTGGATTGATGATGATGGTGGTGGTGATGATGGGCATTTGCTATTGTGTGCACAACGGAGAGTAAACTTAATTTCCAAAGACAAAAATCCCCCCTATAGCCTTCGATAAGCTGTTAGGGTAAGTGCTGCGAGTGAGCACTTAATGAAGTCCGCCAAAGCACACGGAGGGTGGGTGGCCAGAACCCCTCCCGGCCGCCTTTGTCTCCCCCTGGTGCTAGTGTTTGTCACACCGCACGCGGTCCTGTACTCATTTAAATCTGAGTCGACCTAGGGGAGCCGAGCCCCCCCCCCCCCCTGTTTAAATATTTGTCAATTTTATTTATTTTGAGCTGGAATCGAAAGCTCGGGTCGCCGAGTTAATAGCGCAGAGCGCTAACCACGACACAACGACAAAGATCCCCCGTATAGCATTAACAGACTGCAGGGGCAAGTGCTGTTAGCGATAATCTAATGAAGGCCGGCACGGCACAGGAGGGGATGGGTGGGTGGCCAGCAACCACGCCCGGCCGCCTTTGTCTCCCTCGTGGCGATATTTCCACACTGCACCGGGGTTACGCGTTTGAGTCTGGGTCGACCTAGTGAAGGCCCAGGACCGGTTTTAGATAATCGTCGTCGGTTCGTAGCGCGCTGACCACGACGCAGGCGCTCCCCCCCCCCCCCCCACACACAACTCCCCTGAATGGGGCTGTTCAGATTAACATCGCTCGGCAGAACGAGGGGTAGGAGGGGGGGTTGGAGGGGGGGTTGGAGGGGGGGTGGGAGGGGGGGGTGCGATACATTCGGGAAAGTCGACAGCGCCGAGTTGTTGCTGCGTCGCGTTATATGCTAACAATGGCGAACGAGCCGACATCGTCACATACTCGACGTTTGTCTATGAAACTGCACGTTGCGCTCTTGTCAAGGGTTGGTTAGACACGTGCTGAGTATCAGCAGCGGGTAGTGCAGCGGTTGAGCGGGTATGACGATGTTCGCTCGCCCTGGCCCGGACTCGAACCCGCTCGAAGGGGGTCAGGATTCTTAGCACAGCGCGCTCACCACCGCTGCACCACCTCTCCACTCCGTACGGTGCGACAGAAGCTGTAATAACGTAGCGTAAATCAGCAACGAGCGTATATCCATGCGCATGTGTAGGTATGTGCTTTTAAAAGTTACGTACAGTATTCCGTTATCAATCGCAGCTATTAAACGATTATCGTTAAAATCTCACTAATGTTCGTGTACATCAACTACAACTATGTACTTTGTGCGAGTGTATTGCGTGGGTACTGAATATACTTCTGAGAATTTGCAACAACACCACCAAGAAACGTGCAGCCTCCAGGGTCTGGAGATCACCTGGATAATATTCCAGGGACGCGTTCACAAGTGGAGACTTTTTGACTTGTTGAAGCTATTAACATGACATTTGTTATCATGCCACAGCATATTATCCGTTCTGTTTCTATAAAAAAAAAACGACAGTCTCATGGAAGTTTCGATTTAAAGCTTTCGTGACTGCAGGGATTCATCTTCTTGGTTCTTTCGGTAAAGTCACGTAGAAGGGAAGTAATAAAATAATAAAAATAAAACATAATAAAATAATTATCACGAAGTTTCGGCCACAATGCAAGCAGCCGTCCTCAGGAAGTGTTAAGATTTTTTGAAGCACCCTGTATAACACGCAGACGTACTGGGGTGGAGCGGTGGCGCAGTGGTTAGCGCACTGCGCTCGGAACCAGATTCACGACCCGCGGCTAAAACATCAACCTCTCCTCTCCGTCAATCCGCACCGCCCCGCGTGGTGAAGTATGGTCAACCAACCCCGCACCGCGTCGGGCGAGGCCTTCATCCAGCGGTGGGTTGAGATTTTAAAAAATGGTTGTGCATTTACAAAGACGACAACGCAGACTGTTTGGGGCGAGCGCTGTTAGCGAGCGTCAATAAACATCGGCACGGGAAGGCAGTGGGTGACAAACACCGCGACCGTCCGCCTTTGTCTCCCCAGTGCTGATGTTTACACGCGCACTCAGGTACTCATGTTTAAGGCTCAGTCCACCTAGGGGTGGGCTCTGGCTCAATCATCCGCCGTTGGTGATTCGTCGTGAGCGGGAATCGAACTCGGGTCGCCGTGTTCGTTTCGCAGCGCGCTAACCACTGCACCACCGCTCCCCATCTCGCGTACACACACGTACGCGTATTCACTATGCAGAAGTACACACTATATTATTACATTGTTATATTACATACTTTTTCTACACAAACGCTTCACATATATACACACGCCAGAATAACCTTGCGGTCTATGCGTAGAGACGTGTTCCACGTTAAACAACTCTATCCACAATAGCGCGTTCAATAATGTATCACGTGTCCGTATTCATGTATGTGCATAATAAATAATGCACACGACAAATATAAACAATATATGCGCAGATGCCGCGCACAGACTGTTGGGGCAAGTGCCGTTTGGGAGCAGCTGTGAAGGCCGTCAAACACAATTATACATATCACGATTAACGTTTCAATACCTACAACTCTTGAATTCATACTCGTCGGTGCATATGGTACACATCACCGGAATATTTTTTTTTTTAAAGTTACAAAGACAAATACGCTCCAGCACCGGAACATCGGTCTCGCACGGGGAATAGTCGGATTAGTGAAACATATCGACGATCTTGATTTTGAAGCTTTCGTGACTGCAAGAATCCATACTCTTTGGTTCTTTCGGTAAAGTCACGTGGGTAGAAAATAAATAGATCACGACGTTTCGATCGCAACACAAGCAACCGTCATCAGGCGAGACACACAGCAGCAGGAGAGGTCCCTGCTGTGATTGTATCACCTGATGACGATCGCTTGTGTTGCGATCGAAACGTCGCCATCTATTAATCTTCTACCCACGTGACTTTACCGAAAGAACCAAAGGGCATGGATCCATAATGCCCGTCAACGCAGTCGCGGGCGGTTAGTCGGTCCGATATGCGAGGTCAGATTTAGCGACGTCACCGTGACTCGCGTGAGTGACACCCCCCCACACCCCCCCACACCCCCCCCCCCACACCCCCCCCACACCCCCCCACACCCCCCCCCCACACCCCCCCCCACACCCCCCACGATTGTTGGCCGTGGCCGGGGAGTCGAACCTCGGCTCGCGAACTCCAGCGGCGAGGCGAGGCGACCCCGACACGACCGACACGGGCCTGGTCGGGCAGGCCTTCATCCAGCAGTGGATTGGCCGTGTCTGACGACGAAGGGGGATGTACATTATTTACGTGTGTTTATATATAAAAGCAACGTTGTTTTGTACGGGCCGTCGATACAGTGTATGCACGCATTCACACCGTATCATCATCATCATCATCCATAACAACGTCGCCTTAGATGTGTATAGTATATGTACAATATGAAGTCGACATCTTCCGACCCCGTGCCGTTCATGTCGGTGGTTTGACCATACTTCACCACGCTGGTCATTAACATTGCTATTGCCAGATAGCACTCGCCACTGATGTGAGCCGCGACCGGGAGATCGAACTCGGAACTGGGAAGGCGGGAGGGGGTGGGGGTTCAGGAGCGCAGCGCGCTAACCACTTCGCCATCGCTCATTTCCACGTTGGGTTGCAAATGTAACCGAGGGGGTGAATACGGGGGTACGACCCCCTTTCTTTCTCGTCTGGTGTTCCCTTCCACACCCCCCCCCCCCTTCTCGACTCGGGCCAGACTCACGGAGTCTCAAGACTCCTTGTCAGGAGAGGGCCCTGACCCATTGGGATGTTTGGCCACTTCCAACAACGCGAGTTTTGTTTTTTTCTGTGCGTACAGCAAATTTGAATTCTGAGATATGCGGAGAGGGGGAGGGGGGTGAGCGTGGAGCTTCGAATATCAACTGCTGGACTGCCATGGAATGTCACCTTGCAATCCTCCACTTGTCTCTCCCAGATACTGCACCCCCCTGATACTGCGAGTCATCGGTGGAAATTCCTCGTTGCTATGACGGGGGCCCAGTATGTCCCGTAGAGACACCCGTTATTGAGTGGCTTTATACATTAATTGTCAAGTGGCGGGGGGGGGGGCGATGGATGTTTGAGTCGGTTCGTTTTTAAGTGAAGAGTTAATTTGTTGTTGTCGCAGGCCTTGTCAAAATTGTTTACGTGTCCTCGCGAAATATTTGTTTGACTACAATCGCCATGATAGCCCTCGAGATGAAACCAAACTTTCCAGGAAAGACGGAGAGGGGGGGGGGGGTGAACGCTCGCTCCCTTTCCTAAACCAACGAAATATGAGTGATGCCTTTTGCCCAGCAATTTTGGTGAAACATTCATGCGGAAAATAATTGCTCTTAATTTCCCTGTTTACGTTACGCTAAGGCCACGTGTGTGCGTGCATAGGGGGGGGAGTGTTTGTGTAATTGTATGCATGAGTACTTGTGAGTGTGCATGAGTACTATACACACACACGTGTCTTTGTGTGTGTATAGGTGCTCGCTAACAGCACTTGCCCCACGAATATGTTAAGGCTATACGGGAGATCTTTGTATTTTTGTGCGTGTGAATATTTGTGTATTTGGGAGCGGTGGTGCCGCGGATGGCGCGCACGCTGCACTACGAACCCGGCGACTCGAGTTCGATTCCCGATCACGGCCAACAACAGTGACGAATTTTCTAACCGGTCACGGGCCTCTCCTAGGTCGACTCGGCCTCAAAGGAGTACTTGGAGCGTCTCTAAGGAGACAAAGGCAGCCGGGCGTGGTGCTGACCACCCTCCCCCTCGCGGAATTTATAGGCGTTCGCTAACAGAACTTTCCCCAACAGTCTGAAGGCTACACGGAGAATCTTTGTCTTTGTGTGTGTCGATGTGTGCGTGTATTTACGTGTCTGTGTCGGGCGCATGCGCGTGTGTGTGTGTACTGTTTGTCGCTGTTGTAAACTGCGTAATAAAGATAAATGTACCGTAGAATAAATTAAGAATCTGCCAAAATAAATGCTACATTTGTCAATCTTGATTGTATATTAACTTGTCGCTTAAAATATCCACTCCATTAAATACTGCACGTAAACTAGGAATGCTTTTACATGATTTTGTTCAAGTCCTATATATACATTCCTATGTACAAAGACAATGCAAAGATCCCCCGTGTAGCCTACGGAGGTTGTTGGGGCAAGTGCTGTGAGCGAGCAGCACCTAATGAAGGACACGACTGAGGTGGTGTGGCCAACCACAACTCCCCGCCCACCTTTGTCTCCCCAGTGCTAAATGTGTTCCACACCGCGATCCTTACCCACGATAATACTTAAAGGGGTTCCGTTTAATGCATAAGAAGCATGATCCATACTGTATGTATGTGTCTGTGAGGGCGTGCATGCATGTGCGTACATGCGGGGAGCGGTGGCGCAGCGGTTAGCGCACTGCGAACCCGGTGACACGGGTTCGATTCCCGCTCACGGCCAACACCAGTGACGATTATTTGAACCTGTCCTGGGCCTCCCCAAGGTCGACTCAGCCTCAAATGAGTACCTGGTGCGACATGTAAAAACATTTCCACTTGGGAGACAAAGGCGGCCGGGCGTGGTGCTGGCCACCCACCCCCTCGTGTGCCGTGCCGGCCTTCATAGGTGCTCACTAACAGGACTTGCCCCAACAGTCTGTTTGTCTTTGTACATATGTGGGGAGCGGTGGCGCAGCGGTTAGCGCATTACACAACGAGCGCATCGATCCCCGCTCACGACCAACACCGGTGACGAATATTTGAACCGGTGCTTGGCCTCCCCTAGGTCGACTCAACCTTAAATTAGTACCCAGTGCGGTGTGTAAAACGTCAGCACTCGAGAGAGAGACAAAGGCGGCCGGGCGTGGTACTGGCCACCCACCCCCTCGTGTGCTATGCCGGCCTAAACAGGTGCTCGCTAAAAGCACTTGCCCCAAAAGCTTAGCGAGGCTATAGGGGGGATCTTTGTCTCGTTTATGTATGTGTGTACAAATGCGTGACTGTAATATTTGATGGATGACTTGCGTTGCGTGAATGATACATGTCGTTGCACGGAGTTGTCGTGGAAAAAAAATGTGTAAAGCTTATTTTTTGTTTTCTCCAGAATATTAGCGAAAAATACAATTCGCTTACGCACGAGACGCATTGCAATATTCGCCTATACGGGACATCTCTCTCGATATAGGGGAACGGACACGCTTCCTGTACACAACGCTATCGTGTATCACTTGTGAGCACTGCAATGTCATCATCACCACCACCACCACAATCATGAATATATTAACTTATTTCGCACCGTACGTAGCCAACCGTGCTAATCGGAGGTGTGGGATCGTCATCATTATCATCATTATCATCATTATCATCATTATCCATGATCAACCCATTGCTGTATGAAGGTCTCTCCCCGAAACCCTCCGTGATCTCTCGCCATTCTGCGATGTTATAACAATCCGCCTGGCATCTGTAGGGAGACGAGAGCTGATTTCATCGCTCCATCTCCTTGGAAGGGGCTGTTCACTCGAACCCGATCTGTGGCTTTGCGACGTATTACCTATTAATTGTAGATTTGAAGCTTTCGTGACTGCAAGGATTCATACTCTTAGGTTTTTTCGGTAAAGTCACGTAGGTAACAATAAATAATAATAATAGAAATAAAATAATAGTAGATGAAAATAAATCGATGAAATCACGACGTTTCGGAGGCAACACAAGTCTCCGTCTTCAGGTGGGACCGTCACAGCTAAATTTACTGTATCAAGTGATTTATTTTATTTATATTATTATGTATTACCTATTAAATGTAAAAAAAACACTTTAAGATAAAACACGACAGCAATATAATTCTTAAATAAGATTGTTTCATTTACAGTGGCAAGTTTAACAACAGGTTTTTTTATTCAATGTCAATACTAATGTGCTTGCAATGATGTCTAATATCTGCAGTAAGTGATGTATGTCTGTGTCTTATGGGGAGCGGTTGTGTCGTGGTGAGCGCTTTGCCCTACGAACCCGGCGACCCGAGTTCGATTTACGCTCACAACCGACATTTGATTCCGGTTCGATTACTCCGCTGAGATCGATTGCCATAAACGAGCACCTGCCGCGGTGTGTAAATATTAGCACGGGGAGACAAAGGCGGCCGGGCGTGGCGTTTGGCCACTCGCCCTCATAGGGGCTCACTAACTGCACTCACCCCAACAGTCTGTTCACATTCTATATGTGGGATCTTTGCCTCTTTGTGCGTGTGAATGTACGGGAACTGACATTGTCCGTGGGTTTATATCGCCATTGCAATCGGCAGCAGCAGCAGTAGCTATGATCAATCCACTGCTGGATGAAACGCGCTCTCCAAAGCCTACAAATGGGAGCACATTGATTTATGAAAGGCGCGCAAATCTGTGGCATCGTGATTGACCGTCAAGAAATGTACACGTAGGTTCGGCCGAGAGCATTCGCTATCTCATATCAGGGGGAGGGGAGGGGGGTGGATCAAAGTCGATGGCCGAGGCCGGTGATGGGACTGCAGCCAGAAGAGTGAAACATCGCGCCCGAACAGCGCGGAGACGGCGCAGGAGGAGCCAGATCGGGATGGCACGGGGAGGCCTTTATCTAGCAGTTGATAGACCATGGCTGCTGCTGCTGATGATGATGTCTCTACTGATATCATGCTTCAACGAATCTTTAGGAATTGGGCAAAACGTCTTTATTTCCGTGTTTATTATTATTATATATGTATGCATGTTGAACGTCTTTCGCACCAAAACGTAAACGTGGCCGTGCGAATCGGAGGTGCCGGTAACGCATTCCTGAATAATTATTTAATTAATCGACAGCCATTCTCAGTCCACTGCTGGATGAAGGCCTCCTCCCGCAGCTGCGTGATGTCAATAACTCGACTGCACTCGCCAGCGGATTTTATGGTTCCATCTGCCCGTTCGACCGTCCCGTCGGAAATCCACGTAACAATTTAATGTCTTCTTGGTTCTTTCGGTAAAGTCGCGTAGAATGGAAATAATAAAATAATAAGAATAAAACATAATAAAATAAATATATTACCGATATTAATACCGAAATATATTAATGCCGAAAGAACCAAGAAGATGAATCCCTGCAGTCACGAAAGCTTTAAATCGAAACAATTTAATAATAAAAAAGCTTCTCGGTATATCCAGTACGTTTTATTTAACATGCACCTTTAATTTATTTAACAATAAAAATTCGTTAGATTTTTTACGCACCTCCGATGAAGCACTGTTGGCTACCTACGGTGCGATCAGGAGTTCGACACACGTACCGCATGCAAATTAATTGGTACAAATTTGCACGATATATATCACGTTACATGTAAAGGATGTGATCCAGGGTTGAAATGCACATGTGTGTAATTTGTAGCATATGTTGAAAGGATTGTGGATGGTGCGGGGTGGCTGAGCATTGAGCACTGACCCCCCCCACCCCCCCAAAATGCACCGAAAACGCCGAGCGGCGAGTAACAATCTGCACGAATGGCGTCTTGAATGTAAGAGGACTCTCTGACGGGGGCGATGATGCTGCTCTATTGGCGGTGACGCGAAAGCGCAGTCTAACGTAACAACTCGGCACATTTGCCAATAACAACAACAACTGTGTGTGTGGCGTTAAAAAACAACTATATTTAATAGGCGACGTTTCGGGTTAAGGCCCTTATTCATAGCACATGGGAGGAAAAAAAAAACGTGTGCGGAATTGTTTCGTTTGACGATCGCAAATTGTGTTTGTTGTTATTTTTTTTTTGGGAGGGGGTGGTATCAATCGCGCGGTTGTAAATCATGGCTTTGCTAAAGGCGAACGCGACGCCTAAAGTCAATGAACAAACGCAACAGCAGTGCTTTTGGACAAGTACACACACACACACATATAAATCGCATCACGAAATAGTTGAATTAAATATGGCGGGTGTAAAAAAAACCGTGCAAAAAAAACATTAACCGTAAAAAATCTACGATCATTTCGCGGCATTGTTTCAATGTGACATTGTGTCTGTTGCAGCCATTTTCTATCCACTGCTAAATACAGGCTTCCTCATACCGCATCTGTTACAGTCATTGCGGTTTTATTTTTTATTTTTGTTACCTGACCCTAACCCTGCTCAAAATGTTTTTTTTCCGAAATCAACCACCGCTTAGGATATCGCTCGCCACTGATGTTAGTATTTAGGTACGAGTGCGGTGCGCTAACCACTGCGCCACCGCTCCCCGCGGCGTATGTGCACACGCGTGTACTGCGCCACCGTCTTCCAAACAGTACGCCGCGTAGAGCACAGCTGTAGGATGCTTGACATTGGTCATTACGATGATGGTGGGTGGTGGTAATAGCTAATCGATTATGCGATCACTATGCGAAATTATACATTCGGGATTAAATCTGGGCTTCATTTAGGCCGTGGCAGTGCGGACGGAGCGGCAATTACTTTTGGTACGAGTACTCGGAAAAGTCGCGCGTGTGCTTTTTTTTTATGTGAGCGGGCGCCCATCGCGGAGATGGAGCGATGGAATCGCGGGAGGAGCCACGTGGCTTGTGACATCGCGGGACCGTTTTGGACGGTCGACGGCATGGGGAGGCCTTCATCCAGCAGTTGCTAGATCGTGAAAGCCACACCACCACAGCCGACAACAACAATAAACCCACGGATCTCTGTGTTGTATAACCCTTCATACAAGTGATCACAGGAACATAGGTGTATGGTAACGTAGGGTTATTATTGTTGTATATTATTAATGAAGGCTACGCGTACCTTGCACACGCTCTAGTGCATTACGCCGATACATCCTTCACTCTAAGTCATCCAGACAGGCGACTAGAATTATGCGTGTTCTAGAGATGCCCAGGGGCCCCGTGTGTATGAATAACGTATGTAGCAAGATGCGTGTTGGGGTGGAGCGTGCATAATGCTTATCATGTGTGTCAAGTTAAGAGCGGTGGCGCAGCGGTTAGCGCGTTGCGCTACGAACCCGGCATCCCGAGTTCCATTTCTGCTCGCGGCCGCACCATCGGTGACGGATTTCTAAAAAAATAAAACGATCCTGGGTGGCCCCTAGATCGACTCGGCCTCAAATGGGTACCTGGTAGAGTGTGTAAACGTCGGCACTGGGGAGACAAAGGCGGGCGGGCGTGGTGCTGGCCACCCACCCCGTCACGTGGTGTATTTCTACGTCTGTGTATGCGTGCGCGCGGTGTGAATTTACGTGTGCGTAGAAGTGCTTGCGAACAGCAATTGCCCCACAAGCATGTTCAGGCTATACGGGGATCTTTATCTCTTTGTGTGTGTGCGCGCGCGAGTCTACGTGTGTGCGTCTAGTTTTTGTATCCATAAATTGTTAATCCACTGCTGGATGAGTCTCCCCACCACGAGCGTTTGTTTGACCACACTTCACCTCGCTGGTCAGCGTTAGATGCGTGAATTGGAATCGGGTTGTTATGGGGCTCAGGATGGGCTCGGTTGTCACCTCGCCGCTGATGATAGCCGTGCTCGGGGAATCGAACTCGGGCCGGCAGAGTTCATAGTTGACAGTGTCGCGACAACTGCGCCACCACTCAACGATTGTTCGTAAAGACAAAAACCAAAACTCCCCGCGTGTCGCCTTGACAGACTGTTGGGGAAAGTGATGTTAGCGAGCAGCTGTAGAGGCTGGGACGGCACACGAGGGAGAGGGGAGGGGGGTGGTGAGTCAACAACCACGCTCGGCCGCCTTTGTCTCCCTAAATGAGTAACTGGCGCGGTGTTACACACCGCGCCAGTTACTCATTTAAGGCTGAATTGACCATTTGTGTGTGTATATATGTTTGTGTGTGTAAGACGTATACACACATATATATGTAATTCAGCATCAGTTACCATCGGTTGTGCACGAATTTAAATTCTAAACGTCTACGGCAGGACCCGGCAAACATTCTGACTAAGGCCTGGGCCAATCCACTGCTGGATGAAGGCCACCTCCACGCGATGTGGGCCATAGGGGTTGTTTGGCAAACATACTTCACCACTCTGGTCAGCGCAATGCGGGCTGGGGAACGTGAGAGAAGCCCCCGGCGAGAAAAAAAAACGATTCAAGGTATCACTCGCCACTGATGTTAGCCGTGTAGGCAATATCTGGGGAAGGATGGGGGTTAGGAGGGGGCGGGGAGGCAAGCGGTGTTTGACGTACTTCACCATACTGGTCAGTGCGGGTTCGTGAAGTTGATAGGGGGCCGCGTGCGTGGGTGGCTGGACGCATGGCCGGTTCATATTTCACTCGCCACAAATATTAGCCGTGGCCGCGAATCGAACTGAGATGGTCGGGTTCGTAGCGCAGTGCGCTAACCAGTGCGCCACCGCTCCCCCTATACTGCATATCTGCGTGCCAATAATGCCAATGGTGTGTGTTTCCTGTATGTATTTTAAATGTGTAATATCTGTAAATAGGCCGTGTATTGTGTATATAGACCATCGCACCACCACCTCATCCTGCTGGCTTTGACATTCCTCCTCCTGCTACTGCAAGGCACACACTGGTGGTGGTGGTGGAACCATCAACCGCGTCGTCAGAACATCACCCCGCAGGCCGATGCTGCACCGCGTCTCGTTCGTTGAGTGGAAACATTTAAAGACGAGGGGCCACAGCCGTGCGATCGTGGCCATGCAACCCAAACCACGGACCATGTCGTATGGTCAACCCATAGCGGCACGTAGGGATACAGAGACTCGTATATATAGAGACCCATAATCCCCAGAAAGATACAAAGAGACTCACAGACGACATAGATATGCATTAAAATACGCGCAACTGCAGGGCGATTGTGGTCATGCAAGCCAAACCAAGGACGATATCGTAATCCCATGAAACCCCATAGATATATATATATATACATAAAATACAAGCCACAGTACTGTCGTCCCAACTGCGCTCCTTCAGCCGAAGAGGAACAGCGGGCACGACACTCGCTCTCTCTACTAAAGCCATCTCGTCGTGACCAGCAGCAACAGCAGCAGACCTTGGCAATGGTATGGAGATCCTGAACTCGTTGCTGCTGCCACCATGCACGCACGAGTACGAGAGTCGAGCCATTGACAGCCAAGTGCCAGGTCCGTGCACAAAGACACACACGCGGATTGCGCGTGTGTGTAGCAGTTTTCGCGCTGCACTACGAACCAGGCGACCCGAGTTCGATTCCCGCTCACGGCCACTAATACGCTGGACAACTTGCACGCTGCTGCACATGCCTGCAACATGGGTAGCATGCGTCACATACGTTAAGTATGTACAGTATAGGCGCGTTTGCCTTTATGCGGACGTAAGTAGCAATCATTGCAGTGCGATTCATTAGCTTCAATACCGCATTTAAATAACTAAATAAATACCGCAAGACTCGTATAATTCGCGGTGATGTGGGGACATCAATTCCGCGGATTCGGATATTCCTGATATCGCGACTCAACCGCGGTGGAAATGTTTTTTTTTTATCTCGGATGAAATGATTAATGACGTAACGACCATTTACCCTCGGATAATCGCGCATAATATGAAATGGAGCGGCGGATAAACTTCGTTTTAGCGGACCACACAGCTGTCGCGGTTAATGGGAGTCGTAGGTAATAGGA
Source organism: Lethenteron reissneri (assembly GCF_015708825.2). NCBI lineage: Eukaryota > Metazoa > Chordata > Hyperoartia > Petromyzontiformes > Petromyzontidae > Lethenteron > Lethenteron reissneri. Next base: position 10,153,391 of record NC_083783.1, read on the forward strand.
CAGGGGAACACTTAGATATCCCGTGTGTGAAAATAGACAAAAGGCGACAGGCGGATCGGGAATAGCGCTGACCACCCCAAGGCCCTAAACATACGCGCCGGTGCTGGCTTCAATAGGAGCTCTCTAACATGAAATGTATACCGAATGTAGTTGCCCCACAGTCTGTTCATAACAAATGGTATGCACGTGTCAATGAAGGAATGAATGCCACGTGTGTGTGTGTGTGTGCATGCACTTCGACGGTAGCCCACATGCCCACAGCAGCTTCTGTTTAGCCAGATAGAGGGGAGGGGGGCTAAACGGGCGAGGCACGGGCTGGAGAAGAGATAGAGTTGATGTGGTGCAGGAGGATGTGGAGCTGGGTGGACTTGACGATGACCGGTAGCAGCGGTGTCAGGATCGGCCCCTTGTGGAGGAGGAGGCTCGTGAAGGACGCTGCTGGGCAGTTGGAGGCAGTCGCCCCCAACAACAGCGGAGGGGGCAGAGAAGCGACGCTCACAACAACGAGCGGAGCGCCGGGCGACTAAAACACAGCCAGTTCGCACAATAGGGGGGGGGGGGTACAGGTGGGGCATCGCCAGCCATCTCAGTCGGTCAACCCATGGCACCTGGGTCTGCCCTGTGAACTGTCAGCGAGATTTCGACACTGCACGTGGCCTCAAAGCGCACGTAGCCTGGCACAAATACCGCGGTGATGTCATCCGCCACTTAGTGGTGAAGGACGGCGGTTGTTGTTGCACTTACACGAACAGTCTGTCCGTGCAAAACAAGTTGTTGTGCGTGCGTGTGAATGAGTGTATTGTGGGGAGCGGTGGTGCAGCGGTTAGCGCGCTGCGTCACGCAACCCGAGTTCGATTCCCGCTCACGGCCAACACCGGTGACCATTATCTAAACCAGTTCTGGGCCTCCCCTAGGTCGACTCAGCCTCAAATAAGCATCTGGTGTGGTGTGTAAACACATCGCCACTAGGGAGACAAAGGCGGTCGGGCGTGGTGCTGGTCACCCACCCCCTCGTGTACCGTGCCGGCCGTCATAGGTGCTACTAGCTGACAAGCACTTGCCCCAACAGCCTGTTAAGGCTATCTGTGTGTGCTTGTTTCGATGTGTAATATGTATTTGGGTTATAGCGTTGGACAATTGTGCGTTTCATTTCCGGTTACCGGATTTAAAAACCGGTTCCAAACGGTTACCGGTTTGACGCGCATATGTAAAAAATGTCAAGTAACGCACGCAAAGTTTAACTTTCATTAACCTTTTTAACTGATAAATGACGACCCCAGTTCGCCACTCATTCATTATGAAAACGGTTACCGGTTCATCCGTTTAACTGTGTCTATATATATATTTACATTTTCCGCGTGTCCGCGGTGATATGCACGTGTGCGTGTTTGTATATTTTTATATTTTAGGCTGTATAGGAATTCGTTTATTAGCGAGTGGTAATATGTATACGTTCGTGCGTGTGCATATATTAGTCTGTGTGTACGTGTGTCTTTGTATTTTAGGTTGACTCGGCCTCAAATGAGGACCTGGTGCGGTGTGCAGTAAACATCGCTACTAGAGAAACAAAGGCGGCCGGGCGTGGTGTTGGATACCCACCCCCTCGTGTGCTGTGCCGGCCTTCATATGTGCTCCTCGCTAACAGCACTTGCCCCAACAGTCTGTTGCAGGCTATACGGGGGATCTTTGTCTTTTGTGGCAACCGGCTGCGGGCGCGAGCCACGGGTGCGAAAAATCGTCAAGCCGCATCCCAATCTTCAGAGATAATTCTCATAATGCTACACGGTGTAACGAGCAGTCTCCACTCGTATCGCTCTTCCGGCCCCCGCCATTCACGCGCTGTGACGAAGGGCCATTGCCCGAAACGTCGGCTTTCATTTCATTCCCTTTCAAGGCCACACACGCGCAGTGTTGCTGACGGATGTGTTGAGTTGACGTTGCTTGTGCCCCACCTGCTAATGCAGTAGTTACATAACATAATATATGTGTGTGTGTATAGTGTCAGCGTGTGCGTATTGTGTGTTTGTGCCGATCTCTACACAGTCACCGTGGTGTGGTATGTGTGTGTGTGTGAAGTATCTATGTGTACATATACATTGTAAATAAAACTATCTTAATGTGTGTGTATATATATATATTACCGTGTGTTTGTTGTGAGTGAATATGTATATGTGTATTGGCAGGCGTGTATATTATACGTAGTTTATCGCGAACAGCACTTGCCCCAACAGTCTGTTAAGGCTCTTGGTGGTATCTTGGTCTTTGTATAGACCTATGCTGTATTCGCCTGTCTCTGTGTGCATGTTTACACGTGTGTAGCAGTAAGTATTTGTGTTGTCGCGTGTCTGTGTGTATATGTATATTATTCGCTATTTAGTTGCGTGATGTAAGGAAGGGCTATTCCCCGAAACGTCTTATATAATATATTTTTTAAAACTATAAGTTGTCAAACGACAAGCGGCTATCGTAATTGATTAATTATCGGTTCCGAAAGTCACGAACCGGTAACCGTTTTTTGTTAATTATTATTTTTAAAACGTACAAATAATAATTAACCTAATTGTCACGAGCTACCGAACAAACGTCACGGGGGCAGCCGTGACGTCACCGCGTGGCACGTCACCGCTTTCGTTCCACTGTTACAACGAAACAAACGACGCAAAAGCGCAGCCCCTGCAATTGCTTTCTCACGCCAACTGTTGCTGGCCGAGGGAGCTCCCACTCGGAGGGAGAGAGGGAGGAGGGAGGGAACGGGAGAATGTAAACATCGGGCACTGGGGTAAGGGATACAAAGACGACCGGGCGTGGCCCACGCACCTACACACGCAGCCTCGCTCGCTACTCCGGCTTTAGCAGGTGATGCTCGCTATAACGGCACTTGCCCTAACAGTCTATGAAGGCTACCCGTGTCACCTTTGTCTTCGTCCATCTGTGTGTCTGCATGCGTCGCCCTGCGCTACGAACCAAAAGTTCGATTCCCGCTCACGGCCACTAAAACCGGTGACGATTATCTGAACCGATCCTGTGACCTCGGCCAGGTCGACACGGCCTCAAAATGCGTATAGCCGGCGTGGTGCAAAACCATCACCCACTGGGAAGACAAAGGCGGCCGGGCGGTCGTGGCATTGACCACCACTCCCACCCCATTCGTGTTACGTACCAGAGCCGTAGGTTGCTACTCGCTGCTTGCCACGACAGCATTTGTCCCCAACAGTCTGCAACACGGGGGGGAGGGGGGGGAATGGGGGTGGATCGTTGTCTTTGTGGTTGGAACCCAGCTACATAGCGCAATCCAATTATGGTCGCTTAGAGCGCGGATTCGTAATCCCCCCCCCCCTCTCTTAAAGCGTCGAATGTGCGCCTCCTCCGCCTAATGGAGTAGCGGTCAGCGGCGAGCAGAGGGAGGCAACGCAGAGTTCCCATTGTGCCGCGCCGCGCCTTTGAAAGCGATCCAGCCAGCAGCCAGCATCCAGCCTCTATAGACACAAAGGCAAAGACCCCCCCCACCCACCGTGTAGCCTCCACAGACTGTTGGGGCAAGTTGCCGAGAGCGAGCAGCCACCTATGAAGGCCCGGGCGGCACACGAGGTGGTGACGGCGACAACCACACCGGACCGCCTTTGTCTCCCCCGGCGGCGATGTTTACTACACACAGCACCGGGGACTTTTTTTAGGCTGAGTCTACCTAGGCGAGGCCCAGAACTGGTTTAGAAAATCGTCACCGGTATTAGTGGCCGTGAGCTGGAATCGAACTCGGGTCGCCGGGTTCGTAGTGCAGCGCGCAAACTTCTACACACACGCAATCCTTGTGACCGGGCGTGGTGCTAGTCACCCACCCCCTCGTGTGCCGTGCCGGCCTTCATAGGTGCTCGCTAACTTGCTCAGACAGTCTCAAATAAGGCTATTTTAAGCCCGGTATATATCAGTGGGAGTGGATAACGTGTGGCTATGTTTGACTGCGTGTGGGTTGGGGGTGTCTGTGAATCGGTGTGATTCGTGTGCACGCACGTGTACGTGTACAATGCGTTTGCAGTGGCACCGCGGTCGACTCAGCCGTAAATTAGAACCTGTTCTGCGGTGTGTAAACATCAGCATTGGGGAGACAAAGGCGGCCGGGCATGCTACTGGCAGCTCGCCCTGTGCTCGCCCACAACAGCACCTTGCCCCAACGGTCTGTTAAAGGCTATAAGGGGCATCTGTAATATGTGTCAACGTGTGTGTGTGTGGTTCATTTTGTATGCGCGTGTCTGTGCTCATGTGTAATGCAAGTCTGCCCGTCGTCTCAGTCGGTCAACCCATAGCACCACCTGGGTCTGTCCCGTGATCTCCTCCTTCCAGCAGCGAGTTTTCGACACTGCACGTGACGGCCTCAAAGTGCACCTAGCCTGGCACAAGCGCCGTGGCGACGTCACCGCCACTGGTTGTTGTGAGTCTGCATGTCAGAATCAGAATCGGAATCTTTATTTATAGTGGAAGAATCCGATGAGCCATAAAGCTCTTTTTTCACAGATGTCCAGTGTGTGTGTGCCTGGTGAGTGTGTTCGCTTGTGTGTGCGTGCGTGTGTCTACGTGTATGTGTGTGTATCTATCAGTGTGTGTGTGTGTGTGTATCTATCTTTTACCTCTCTCACCAGCCCCTCTCACTCCCCCCCCCATCCTCCTCCTCCTCCTCTCTCCACTTCTCCTACACAAGCCCTTGTAATGTATATTGAATAGAGAGGACCGGCATTAGAATAGGAATAAAGCAATCGTTACAAGGATACAGAAAGCGGTTCTTTCTCCGCTTTGTTTCTATAGGAACTCTGCACAAACACACACCCTCTGTCGCGATCATGCATTCACACACGCACGTGTGTGTGTCTGTGTGTGCACATGTAGTTACACACGCAGGTATAATTACAATAACAATGACCGTGTCAGCACAACGTTGTGAGTAAGATGATAGTCGAGGAGAAAAAAATACGGACCAGCAGATGATGTTGGCCGTGTCTGCAGTGGTCCGCGGTTCGGACCACGCGTCCGCCCAGGTTAACACTGCGGGTGTCATCATCAATACCCTCATCATCATCTCATGCAGTCATAATCACATACAGCAACATTAACCGCAGTATCGTCACACACAGCGTCATCATCACCCACAGTAGCATCACCCATGCATTCACACGCCTGTGTGTGTGTGTTTTTTGCATGTATTTAGCGATGTGTAAGTGTGTGCTGCGTTGATGTGTGGTGCCTGTGTGTGGCGTGGGCCGCCAGTGCGTCTTGGGGAGGCCTTCCTCGGTCTACCGGACTGCGTTGTCTTAGTCTGCACTGTGTAGAACCACCACCACCGCACACACACATACACACTCGCTCACTCACTCAAACACAGACTCACTCAAACACACACTCACTCACTCAAACACACACTCACTCACTCCTCCACTCACCCACTCACTCAATCAACCACTTGCACATAACGCACTCCATCAACTAGTCACGCGATCACTCACTCGTACAAAGATCCCCCGTATAGCCTGTAACAGACTGTAGGGGCAAGTGCTGTTAGCGAGCACCAATTAAGACTTGAACGGTACAAGAGGGGGGTGGGTGGTCAGGACCATGCCCGACCGCCTTTGTCTCTCCAGTGGCAATGTTTACACACCGCACAAGGTACTAATTTGTGGCCGAGTCGACCTAGGGGAGGCCCAGTACCGGTTCAGATAATCGTCACTGGTGTTGGCCGTGAGCGGGAATCGAGCGCGGTTCATAGCGCAGCACGCTAACCACTACTCTACCGCTCCCCACACACATACACACACACATACATACACACACATACACACTCACACACTGACTCGCACACACACTCAGTCACTCAACCCCTCACTCACCCTCACACACTTACACTCACTCACACACCCACCCACTGACTCACCCACTCACTCACACACCCACCCACTGACTCGCACACACACTCAGTCACTCAACCACTCACTCACACATCGCCCTCTCACTAACTCGTCCACTCACTCCCCAATTGATCCACTCGCCACACCGCCGCTCACCTCGCTTCTCTCTCTCTTTGTTTCTCTCCTCGCGCTGCACCGCGCTGCAATTCCCTCCTCTAATCATCGCCTCTTGTTCCCATCTCTCGAAATAACCTCGCTCGCTTCAAGACACGCATTAGCTCGCAGCCATTGCAATTTCGAGAGGTGCGGTTTGTTACTCGCCGCTTGGCGTTTCGGGACCTTGGGACTGCTCTCGGCAACCGCGAGCTAAGCGTGCACGCACGCACACACGTTCCTATGAAGAAGGTCCATTGCCTGAAACGTCGCCCGTTGTATACACATGGTGGCCCAAAAGTGTGAACACGTAGGGTTATTTAATTTATGTTAGCAAATGTTCAAACTGACTTGGATCTATTCTTAATGCAGGATGCGTGCATTCTCTTTTTAAATTATTTTAGGATTTGTTTTTTTAAGATTACAGCGGCCTGCATAAAAACGAATTGAAACTCGTTCGTCTTGAGTCAATGGTCTCTGATTTTTTTTCATGTCATCTGGAAGTGGAATAATGAAACAAGATATTAACTTAAATAATAAACAATTCAGATGGTTTAACGTCGGTGTTGAAATATAAAAAAACACCTATGTGTCCTGACTGTTGGACCACCCTGTATATATATTGCTTTTTAAGGCCGGATCAGTCCGGAACGCCGTTCCGGAAAATAGTTTGGCAAGCCAGATCCATCTCACCTTGATCTGTCCTCGAGATAAACACCGACGACGTTCTATAATCACACGGCGTGTGGATGAAGAGAGATGCACCTAGCCTGCACCTCCCCCGTGGTGAGTGCCTTACGCCAATCATCTCAACTCCAAGCGAACCGTTCTTGCAGCGTTCGGGAAAATGTTGAGCGGAATATTTGAAGCCCCCTGCGTGTGCTGCTGCTGGTGGTGGTGGTGGCGATAATAAAGACGAAGATCCCCCCCCCCCCCCGTGTAGCATTAACCAACTCGGCAAGTGCTGTTAGTGAGTAGCAACCTCCGAAGGGCTGCACGTCACACAAGGGGGTGGGTGACCAGCAAACCGCCCGGCCGCCTTTGTCTCCCCCCAGTGGGGATGCTCCCCACACCGGACCAGGTACCCATTTAAGGCTGAGTCGACCTAGGGGAAGGTCCAGCATCGGTTCAGATAATCCTCATTTCCGTGAACGGCGAATCGAACTGGGGTCGGCGGGTTCGCTGCGTCACCCCCTCACTTCGACGTACACACAACAACAACAACCGCCATTCGCCACTAAGTGGCGGTGACGTCACCACGACGCTTGTGCCAGGCCATGTGCACCTTGAGGCCACGTGAAGTGTCGAACGCCCGCTGACAAGAGGTCACGGGGCAAACCCAGGTGCCACGGGTCGACTGACTGAGATGACCGAGATGACTGGCTGATGCACCACCTGTGCCCCCTACTGTGCCAACTTGCTGTGCTTTAGCACGTACACACAAAGATAAAGACAAAGATCCCCCGTATAGCCTTAACAGACTGTAGGGGCAAGTGCTGTTAGCGAGCACCTATGAAGGCCGCAACGATACAGGAGGGGTGGGTGGCCAGTACCATGCCCGATCGCCTTTGTCTCCCCAGTGGCAATGTTTACACACCGCACCAGGTACTCATTTGAGGCTGAGTTGACCTAGGGGAGGCCCGGGACCGGTTCAGATAATCGTCACTGGTGTTGGCCGTGAGCGGGAATCGAACCCGGGTCGCCGGGTTCATAGCGCAGCGCGCTAACTGCTACACCACACACACACACGTACACACACACGTACACACACACGTACACACACACACACGTACACACACACACACGTACACACACGTACACACACCCGCGCGCGCGCTTGGCAAGGACGCAGAGCGAGCGCGAGTCTCTGCAGACCGCGCTCACAGCAGTAGCCGCACAACACTTCTCATCCGCAATTAGACGTCGCAAGCCAAGACCCAGACCCCCCCACGCCTCCCACATCCCGCCGTCCGTCACGGCCGCTGCCAACGAAACTCGGAGGAGTTCAGAGGTAGACCCAGAAAACAACCCCATAGAAGCACATCCCGGCAGCCGGCACGGGTGTGCGCGCGTGGGTGGGTGGATGTCGATGTGGGTGCGTGTGGATGCTGGGTAACCCCCACCTCGTATGCTATGGTTTCTTTCGGTGAAGTCATGTTGATAGAAAAAATAATAATAAATATCACGACAGTTTCGATCACAACACAAGCGCAACACCGCTTGTGTTGCGATCGAAACGTCGTTATTTTTTTCTATCTGCGTGACTTTACCGAAAGAACCATGGAATATGAATTCCTGCAGTCACGAAAGGTTCAAGTCAAAATGTAACCTCCACCTCGCGTGCCGCTGCGGCCTGCGTTACGTACAACTCGCTCACAGCACTTGGCCCAAAACCTCTTGTACGGCTACCCGGGGGATCTTTATACGTGAGGAGCGATGGCCTAGCGGTTTGGTGCGCTACGAACCCGGCCACCCGAGTTCCATTCCCACTCACGGTGACGCTTATCTTAACCGATCCCTGGGCCGTCTACCTCTAGGTCGACTCGGCCTCTAATAAGCGGCAGCAGCAACGAGTTCAGGAGCTCGAAACAATTTGTCGGTCTGCTGCTGCTGCTGGTCACGACGAGAGGGCCTCAGCAGAGACAGAGAGAGAGAGAGTTCGTGTCGTGTCGCTGTTCCTCCACCTCCTCCGTTGAAGGAGCGCAGACGACCACAGCGGTGTTCACTGTACAGCCCGTAGCGTGGGGTGCATGGCCACAGTCGCACTGCTACTGTGGCCTATCTTTAAAGTATCTCTATGGGTATCTCTATGCATCTCTGAGTGTCAGTGGGTATCTTTATGTATCTCTATGGGTATTTATGCATCTCTATGAGTGTCAGTGGGTCTCTATGCAACTCTATGGGTTTACTGCATGGTCCATAGTTTGGGTTGTATGGCCACAGTCGTACTTCTACTGTGGCTTATCTTTAATGCATCTCTCTGATTCTCTAGGTATCTCTATGCAACTCCTATGGGTCTATATGAGTCTCTGTGTGTCTCTATGTCTCTATGGGCTTACGATGTGGTCCGTAGTTTGGGTTGCATGGCCACGATCGCACGGCTGTGGCCCCTCGTCTTTAAATGTTTTCATTCAACGAACGAGACGCTGTGCAGCATCGGCCTGCCTGGTGATATTCTGACGACGCGGTTGATGGTTCCACCACCACCACCAATGTGTGCCTTGCAGTAGCAGGAGGAGGAATGTCAAAGTCAGGAGGAGGTGGTGGTGGTGGTGCGATATTTGGATCTCCAATGAGGACAAGATAGTTTATAATTATAATATTATTATAATTATTTTCATTATTATTTTAATAATTATAATTATTTTGGGCGTTCGCGTTGTTCCACTCTGATCGCTCCAGCAGCTGGGCTCCTCCGGATCTGAGCGACACTGATGAAGACACGTGGCTCATCGTTATTTTATTTTGTCACAATTGGTGCAAAAAAGCTGGATGGTTAGATGGAGGTACAGTTTCACACGTTGGCTTTCGCGACCAATATTATTCATAGTAAATGTGTTTAGGTTAGGTTAATGGGTCTCTGTATATATAATTGCGCGATCTAACCCAAAAACCTTCATTATGATGAAGATAGATGTTCGTTTGAAATGACACACAGAGGCAGAATGGGAGAGAGCCCGTGCACCAGAGAACACGCGCAGAGGTTTAATATTAATAATTATTCAAATGTACAATGCGCATTCCATGCGCAAGACATCGCCACATTGGCCTCTTGGCGTTGTCCTCCGGTCTCACGCCGGCGGCGAGGCAAGGCGATGAAGGAGGACGCAGCGCTGGTAGAGGCCAAACAGTTCCAAAGACGACGCGGACGTGATGACCAAAGCGCGTCTGCGTCGCGCGTTCTGCCACGCGCACGTGTGGTGAATGCCGACTGAATAGGCTGTCTATTTGGTGTTTGAGCATCTTAACACCTTCGTATATTCTTCGAGGAAAAAAGTGAAGCCGGGGTCCCATCACGTTGGTCGTTGTGAACAAGGTGGTGGGTCGCTGTGGGTCGCTTAGGAGCAACGTCGCAGCTACGAAAGAATGGGTCGTTATGTCCGACGGTCAGGATCGGTGGCATCAGCAGGCACAGCAGCAGCAGTAAACGATGATCTCCGCTGACATGATGGATGACGACAGCAGGTATTTGGGTGTGCGAGGGGGTTGGGAAGTCTTCATTCAGCAGTGGATTGAGCGTGGCTGTTGATGGGCATGACGGTGGTTGTGGTGATCAATCATCTACCAGTTGGTGGTGGGACGTGGTGACGGCCCGTACAGCGGTGGTGTTGGCTCGCCCCGTGTTGACTATCGATGGTGGATAAATGTAGATTAGAGTTGTGTTTGCCCATAGCGCCCCAGCGAAAGCCACTCCTCTCCCTTGGGTGAAGTCCTGTCGATACGAACAACATCCGGTATAGCCTCACTCACTCACTCGCTCTCCCCCCCACCCATCCACTCTCCCACTCATTCACTCCCTCACTCACTCTCCCACTCGTTCCCCCACTCACCCATCCACTCCCCCACTCACTCATCCACTCTCCCACTTACTCACTCGCTCTCCCACTTACTCACTCTCCCACTCACTCTCCCATTCACTCACTCTCCCACTCACTCACTCCCCCACTCACTCACTCCCCCACTCACTCGCTCTCCCACTCACTCGCTCTCCCACTCACTCTCCAACTCGCTCCCTCACTCACCCATCCACTCTCCCACTCATTCACTCCCTCACTCACTCTCCCACTCGTTCCCCCACTCACCCATCCACTCCCCCACTCACTCATCCACTCTCCCACTCACCCATCCACTCACCCACTCTCCCACTCACTCACTCGCTCTCCCACTTACTCACTCTCCCACTCGCTCCCCCACTCACTCTCTCTCCCACTCACCCATCCACTCTCCCACTCACTCACTCGCTCTCCCACTTACTCACTCTCCCACTCACTCTCCCATTCACTCACTCTCCCACTCACTCACTCTCCCACTCACTCCCCCACTCACTCACTCACTCCCCCACTCACTCGCTCTCCCACTCACTCGCTCTCCCACTCACTCGCTCTCCCACTCACTCTCCAACTCGCTCCCTCACTCACCCATCCACTTCCCCACTCACTCACTCTCCCACTCACCCATCCACTCTCCCACTCACCCACTCACTCACTCACTCGCTCTCCCACTCACCCACGCACTCACCCACGCACTCACCCACACTGCGGCTCACACCACTTTCATTTCTGCTTCTTCCCTTGCGCTGCTCGACTGAGGAACTCAGTCTCACATCACCATCGCCTCTCTCCCCTGACCCATTATCATAATACTCGTAATGATTATCCTGCTCTGTTCAAAACGCGTGTTAATAATCATCTATAATAATTGTGGTAGTTTGATGTTTGTTACTGGCTGCTTGGTGTTTTGAAGAAAAACCCCACAGCCAAGTGGAACACCACGCAGGCGGTACGCCAAGATCTCGATTTTAGTTTTTGAATCGGCTCTCAGTTGACGCCAGTCCCCGCGGCCCCATCACCACGCTCTGTCTCTCTGCGTTCGTCAAGTTACCCCTCCCATCGGAATACAAATGTAACTCCTTCCGCGCTGCACGCGCCTGATGATTGATAAACAAGTCCCACGTGACGGGCTGGTAAACAAAATTAGCGCTGTCTACGTGAATAGAGAGCTGATTAAATGTTGTTGGCGTGTGTACGCGTGTTCCACGTGTGAGTGCGCGTGTGTGTTCATACGTCTTCCACGTGCGCGCGCGTGTACACGTGTGAGTGCGCGTGTGTGTTCATACGTCTTCCACGTGCGCGCGCGTGTACACGTGTGAGTGCGCGTGTGTGTTCACACGTCTTCCACGTGTGCGCGCGTGTACACGTGTGAGTGCGTGTGTGTGTTCACACGTCTTCCACGTGTGCACGCGTGTACACGTGTGAGTGCGTGTGTGTGTTCACACGTCTCCCACGTGCGCGCGCTTGTACACGCGTTACACGTGACGCAGGCAGCGTGTCAATTGCTTCGCGCGCCACACGGGACGTGCTTTTAACAATCATCATGCGCGTGAAGCGCGGAACGGGGGTTGTATTTTGTATTTCAATGTAAAAAGGGGGGGGGGGTGATGGAGTAAATTGTCAAACGCGGAAAGTCGAAGCAGCAGGGTGAGAGGTGGGTGTCTCCGCGCAGACTGGAGTTTAAGAAAACCCTGGCCCCGGGGTTTGCAAATCGAATCGCTCGCCGTCGCGTGTGTTGGATGCATACAGAGGAAGGCATTGGCGCACCAGATGGCAGAGGCCGAGGAGATGAATGGTGGTGGGGGTGGGTGGGGGGTGGTGGGGGTGGTTGTCTCTTTGAGAATGCGGCCTCGCCGCCTGGACCGAGGGCGTCGGGGATCTTTTTTTTCTATTTCGCGAGGCCATTTTTCCACCGTCGCTTCGTTTACTCGCTGATTGAGTTTCGTGATGCCGACGTCTTGTTGCGAGTCTAGGCGCGAAATCGCGACGCGCGCGCGCCCACTGAGATATAGACTGAGACATACACACGTACACACACACACAGATAAAGACAAAGATCCCCTGAATAGCTGTAATGGACTGTTGGGGCAAGTGCTGTTAGCGAGCGCCAAATGAAGGCCAGCACGGCACACGTGGGGGTGGGTGGCCAGTACCACGCCCGGCCGCCTTTGTCTCCCCAGTGGCGATGTTTACACACCGCACCAGGTACTCATGAGGCCGAGTCGACCTAGGGGAGGCCCATGACCGGTTCAGATAATCGTCACTGATATTTGCCGTGAGCGGGAATCGAATTCGGGTAGCCGGGTTAGTAGCGCAGCACGCTAACCGCTCCCCGTACACACGTACACACACACACACGTACACACGCACACACACGTGCACACACACGTACAGACGCGTACACACAAACACGCACACACACGTACACACACGCACACACACACGTACACACACGTACACACACGTACACACGCACGTACACACACGCACACACACGTACACACACGTACACACACGCACGTACACACACGTACACATACGTACACACACACGTACACGCGCACACACACGCACGTACACGCGCACACACACGTACACACACGCACACACATGTACACACACACGTACAGACGCGCACACGCCCACACACGTACACACACACGTACACACGCACGTACACGCGCACACACACACGCACACACACACGTACACACACACGTACACACACGCACACACACGCACGTACACGCGCACACACACGCACACAGGCGCAAAGGCAGAGTGGGAGAATTAAAAAAACATCTCTGCGACATGGGTCGGGCCCAGATTAGTTGTTAATCCCGGGTGGTTGTTATTTAAATGGAAATTGCAAGATCCCGACTTAGCTACCGCGACTGCCAGAGTAGAAAATGACATCATTCGCTTGTTTCAATTTCGAGGCCACATCTTTCCTTTCTTCCTGCCCTCCTTCCTCCACTCCTCCTCCTCCGCTCTCTCCTTCTCCCCCTCGGTCGCCTTCGCGTCTTGGGAACTCGTCTCTCGCTCGACGGAGACCGCTGCCCGTCGGCACAGATCCAGAGTCGCGATTATCGTCTCGGCCTTGAGGAGGAATCCGATGAGCTATGAAGCTCCTTTTCACAACAACAACACCAACAGCAAACAACAATGATGCAAAACGCGACAGCAGTGCAGAGGAACGCAAGTCATGGGAAATAAAATAATCGAACTACTAATAAATAAAGTACATCAATTCCTGTCGATTTTTCAACGGCAAATGCACACTTGGGCAATGGAGCAAAAGTAATTCCAGACGACTCCTAGACAATGTCACGCACAAAGTAACGACCCGTACGACATGGGTGAGGATCAAAGTTCCAATTCTGCGGCGATGCTGCCACTGCTGCTGCTCCTGCTGCTGGGTGCACAAGCACAGTCCAACAGCGACTCGGCACCGATAACGCTGCACGACAAGACAGAGACACATGCATCGATCACGTGTTGGGGCAATTGCCATCTCTTTATAGTACGAACATGTATTTGTTTACTGATGAGGAAGGCCCATTGCCCGAAACGTCGCCTATGTGTTTCATTTCGATTAAGCAGCAGTGTTTATAATTGCAGACGTCTTCTCTGAGCTACGGTATGCATGGAAACAATATATTAGTGTGGGTACGTATGCATGTGTGAACCGGTCCTGGGCAACTCCCCAGCAGGCCATGTTTACTACACAGCCCACCGGATACTCAATTGAGGCTGAGTCGACCTAGGGGAGTGCCCAGGATCGTTTTGCATAATCGCCACCGATGTTAGTCGACGCCGCGTTCCCGAGTTGCGCTAACCGCTGCGCCACCGCTCCCTGAACACAAGGCACCCCGCACCCCCCACCGCGGACATCGCGCACAGCATCATTATTTGCTTTGAAGTTGTCGGCCCGAGATTAACTTTCCATTTACCGAAAGCGCGCCCAGATTTACATTCCTGAAGAGACCTCCTCACACGAGATGGGAATTATCTGAAAGAGAGCGCGAGAGAGAGAGCGAGAGAGCTGTAATGAAAGTGAGAGCTGCGATGGGAAGTTAGGATTGGGGTGGCGGTGGTGATGGGTGGTTGAGTGGGGTTAGTGGTTGCAGTGATGGGTGGGTGGTGGTGATGGGTGGGTGGTGGTGATGGGTGGTTGAGTGGGGTTAGTGGTTACAGTGATGGGTGGGTGGTGGTGATGGGTGGTTGAGTGGGGTTAGTGGTTAGAGTGGTGGGTGGGTGGTGGTGATGGGTGGTTGAGTGGGGTTAGTGGTTACAGTGGTGAGTGGGTGGTGATGATAGTGGGTGGATGGTGAAGTGAGTGAGTGGATGGGTGGAATGTTCGTGGTGGTGATGGTAATGGATAGGTGGGTGGGTGGCGGGGGTGGTGGTGGTGGCGAGAGGGTGGGTGGTGGTGGTAGTAATGGGTGTGCGGGTGATGGAGGTGGTGGTAATGAGTAGGGTTGGTGAGTTGTGTGGGTGGTGGTGGTGGTAATCGGTTGGTGGGTGATGGAGGTGGTGGTAATGAGTGGCTGGGTGGTGTCGATGGTGATGGGAGGGTGGGTGGGTGGGTGGTGGGGTGTGGGGTGTGGGGCTGGCTGTGACTGTTATTGGATCGCGTTGTAAGATGTGGATCGTCTTTAATCTGTCCCTACAAAGGACGAAAGGGCTGTGTTGGCCCCACGCATGGATTTGCACTCAAGTATGAGGCTATTCGAGGTCTTTTCGCGTCTCTATGTGCGTGTGTCTTTATGCAAGTGTGTGTGTGTGAAAGTGCGTGCGTGAAAGTGTGTGTGTGCAAATCTCTCTGTGCAAGTTTCTGTGTGGGTGTGCCAGTGTGTGTGTGTGTGTGGATGCCAAGATTAGTGAAGAATATCTGAACCAGTCCTGGGCCTCCCCTACGTCGACTCGGCCTTAAGTGAATACCGGATACGAGTGTGTAAACATCGGGAGACAAAGGCGGCCGGGCGTGGTGCTGGCCACCCGCCTCCTCGTATGCCGTGGCGGCCTTCACATGTGCTCGCTAACAGCACTTGCCCCAGCAGTCTGCTAAGGCTATACAGGGGACGTTTGTCTTTGCTATACGAAAACTAAACTCGTTTGTTTATCAGGTGAAGTCAATGGAGCTGTTAGCTCTCATTTTGAGGCGTGCTAGCCACACATGACGATCACGAATCATCGTCGTCGTGGTTGATATCATCATCGCCACGCGTACGGAAATGTGAGGTCGCGGCTAAATCATCCGAGCGCGCATTGATTCTCAGTGTGAAGGGGGAGGAGGGAAAACCCGGAGGAATCGATCCACGCTTGGACCACCACGGGGAGAAGGGGAACACGCGGACTCCAGACGTACAACAGCAGAATCGCCGGGGTCCCGGGATCGAACCCACGTCCTCCTGCGTGCCAGGCGCGTGTGTGACGGCATCTATGTGTGGGAGCGGTGGTGTAGCGGTTAACGCGCTGCGCTACGAACCTGGCCTTCCGGGTTCGATGCCCGCTCACGGCCAACACCAGTGACGATTATCTGAACCGGTCCTGAGCCTCCCCTAGGTCGACTCGGCCTCAAATGAGTACCTGGAGCGATGTGTAAACATCGCCACTGGGGAGACAAAGGCGGCCGGGCGTGGTGTTGTCCATCCACCCCCTCGTGTGCCGTGCCGGCCTTCATAGGTGCTCCTCGCTAGCAGCACTTGCCCCAACAGTCTGTTTCAGGCTATACCGGGGATCTTTGTCTTTTGTGGCAACCGGCACACCGCATCGATCATTCACCTCTCGCTCGGGCTGTGGCCGCGAGCCTCAATATTCCAGCGGGTGAAAAATAACGTCCATCCTTGGTGAAATATAGAGTAGTGGTGGTGTAGAGTCCCCATCCCCCACCCACCCTGGACATTAAATAGGTGCTCGCAAACACTCGCTTGCCCGAACACAAGAGAGAGACTTCAGCATGCGCGTGAGACGTGCGTCTCGAGCGCGGACTCCGCTTTACGCTTTTCAGTGACCTACGCGGGCGGAGCCACTGGCATCAGGTGATTTGCGCTGATCGCGAAGTTGGCCAATCGGCATCAACGTGATTCTGTTGAGCCGGGTTGTGCAAGGGAAGACGTGGAGTGGATGCGCGGAGCACGGATTCGGCCGCCAATGCCGCACGGACTGGATCTGCCGTCGGTGGACCGGATCGGCCGTTGGTGGCCTGACCCGTTGGAACGCGGTCGCCTTGATGTTGAGTACGCAGCACAATCCGTCAAGTCCAGCTTGTGTGTTAGTGACCACCACCGTCTAATATTTTTTAGGGGTGGTCCAGATGATGTCGAGTGACCTCCATTTAATTCTATTAAAAAAACGTTATTTTTTTAAAGAAGGTTTATTTAAAACAGAAAATAATATGCAAAGAGATAAAAATTTGAGGGGTCACAAAACATCTGGCCCATCCTGTATAGCACTGCAGGTATGTGTGCAGTATGTATTTGCGAGTACTGTCCGGTACCTTAAGCAATGCTGCTGAATGAATGCACTGCGAGAAGGCTGTGCGGTCTATGGGTTATGTAAAACATAGCTTTGATTTTATTTTTTTAAATCTGGAAATACATTTTAACCTTATGGGGTCCCGCCATGAGGTTCAAATGTCGAGGAGGAATATCGTCGTCTGTGTATGTCAACATCATCGACGATTGTCTTAACCGGCGATTGGTCTCCCGTAGGTCGACTCGACCTCAAATGAGTACCTGGTGCGGTGTGTCGTAAACATCGCCCCTGGGGAGACAAAGGCGGTCGGGCGTGGTGCTGGCCACCTACCCCCTCATTTTCCGTTCTGCCCTTCATAGGTGCTCGCTAACTGCACTTGCCCCAACGGTCTGTTAGGCTATACGGGGGGTCTTTGTCTTTATATAGTAGGTAATAGAGTGGGAGTCTGTCTATCCGTCTGCTTCTCTGCCATTCTCTCTTTACAACTTTTTGAAATAATTCATAGGCGCCGCGTAGACTTTGAATTGAGACAACTTTAGTGATCTTACTGAACGGAAGTGAGACACCCAGAGGGGAGATTTTGTCTCCTGGATATCAGTGAAGAAGAGCTTTATAGCTCTTCGGATTCCTCCGGTATAAAAATAGGATTCTGATTCCGATCTACTGAAACAAGGATGGGAGAGAGTGGCTCTACTGGAAGTCTGTGAAGAAGAGGCTTCATAGCTCATCAGATTCCTCCGGTATAAAATAAAGATTCTGATCTACTGACACACACAGAGAGGGTGAGAGAGAGCGTCTCGACTGAGACCCCCACCCCCAATCCAGGCGAGCATCTGCGTCGCGTCAGAGATGTCGGGCAGCACGGCGATGTTTGTGTGACGGTGACGTCTACACCGAGCTTGGCAGAGCCGCTACTCGGGTGTCGTCTCGAGTGACTGCGCGTGTAGTGCAGCGTCGTGTCCAGCCCGGCACGCCGGGTCACCATCGCAGTGCGCTGCAGAACCTCGATTCCCGCTCACGGCCAATTCCAGTGGCGAACAGTTGAACCGCTCCTGGGGCCCTCCCCGCGGTCGGCACGGCCTTAAAATTAGTCTGTGGTGCGATGTATAAACGTCCCCCATTGGAGAGATAAACGTGGCCGGGCGTGGTGCTGGCCACCCACCCCCCTCGTGTACCGTGCCGGCCTTCATAAGTGCTCGCTAACAGCACTTGCCCCAATAGTATGTTGAGGCTATACGGGGGATCTTAGTGTTTGCCTTTGTATGGGAGTCTGGCAAGCCATGACACCTGGGCCTGTCACGTGCCCTTCTGTGTTTTTTGTGTCTCAATGTATAATTACTGTCCACGTATTGACGTTCACGCGTTCATCACCAACCACACACACTGTCTCTGTGTTCCAATAATCAACGAGTCCACCCACATCTCGCCATCACCTACGACTGGTGATGGCCAACCGCCAATGATGTTCGTGATGTGATGGAGACGTCACCCAAACTCGCACGGAGAGTGTTGGTCTCTGTGTGAGTCTGTGGGTCTCTGTGTGAGTCTGTGGCTCTCTGTATGAGTCTGTGGGTCTCTGTGTGAGTCTGTGGCTCTCTGTGTGAGTCTGTGGGTCTCTGTGTGAGTCTATGGCTCTCTGAGTTAATGGGTCTCTCTCTGATTATATGGGTCTTTCTCTGAGTGTATGGGTGACTATGTAAGTGACTTTTACGTCACTGGAGTGCCTTAACGATGCGCTCAAGTGTTACTTTATAGGTAAAAAAAAGATATTTGTTTTCAAATTAAATCAGCTTAAATTCGTGCCGGACATAGTTACACAGACTGTTAGGACGCGTGCTGTTGGCGAGCACCTATTAAAGGTGGAACGTTAGACGAGGGGGTGATGTGGTTTAAACCACAACCGCCCGCCGCCTTTGTCACTCCAGTGCCAATGTGTTACACATGAAACAGCGGGTACTCATTGAAGGCCGAGTCGGCTCATGGGAAGGCTCTGGACCGTCTGAGATATCACGCACCGCTGATGTTAGCGCGGACAGGAATTGAACGCAGGTCTCCGAGTTCATCATAGCATTCGTACCGTAGACTTAAGGAATAAGAAAATAGTAGGAATATTGGATTCTGTATACATTATTTATATAATGTGACAATGGTGTGGAAGAATAATCGGCACGTTCGTTTTCATTTGTAAGCCACGTCAAGATCACGTACAAGAGGCCCCGTCGTGCACGCAACGCATTTGCACTGCCACTCTTTCCCGACGAGAAAGTCCGACCCAACTGTTCCAACATCTTCCAAAGACTCAAGAGACCCACAAAGACCCATAGTGACCCATAGACTCGCATATATACCCACGGACTCGTAGAGTGACCCATAGCCTGTATAGATACCCGTAGACTCTAATAAATACTCAAACTCAAATAGATACCGATAGACACATAGTGACCCAGAGACTCACGTAGACAGCCAAACAATCTCCGACGAGAACTTTCGGACATTTTATCCGAAGTAATTTCAACTTTGTTATTGAGTCGTGTGTCATTTAAGGGACTGAGTCCAGATAACATCGGACAAATTGGTTATTGACCAGGATCGTTATACTCGATATTGAAATGCTTCATGATACATGCGGACTGGAAATCGTTACAGAATCCATGCGTAAGCATCATTTTCATTCTAGTTGCGTTTAACGTGCTGTACATAAAATGATTATTTTTCTTTTTAGTACATAGGCACTTTAGTTTAAAGTGTTTACAGTGTCACAATTTAACGTACACACTCACAAAGTACAAACACATGTACGGTCTAAAAAATACGTATCATCTTAGACATATAACGTAACTACACGCACAATATTTATGCACACAAATAAAAATTGCATATAATACACACCTACATCGGTAGGTATATTACTAGAATATAAATACATATGAACACTTATACCGACTACAATAATTGTATTACCGAATTAAATACAAAATCTATATTGCTACGGGTTTTAAATAGGCAGTAAATTCACTCGATGTGTGTGTATCATTATACACACGTATAGTGGGGAGCGGTGGCGCAGTGGTTAGCGCAACTGCGTTATGAACTCGGCTGTCCGGGTTCGATTCCAGAACCAGTCCTGGGCCTCCCCTCGGTCGACTCAGCCTTAAAAATGCGGTGTCTAAAACATCAGCATTGGTGAAACAAAGCGGCCACACTGGAGTCGAAAGAGAGTGCATGATAAGACATATTCTGACTTACATGTACTGTACACTGTATAATCCTCTATAAATACGTATTATCATATACACGGCAAACATTCGTATTAAAAATCTATACATTCTAATTGCAAAATAATTGCCATTTCATTACTGCAATCATCATTCACTCGATGTAGCATCGGCATCATTATCACTGAACATGCAAATTCGAAAGACGATCGATTTAAATGACCGCATGTTTTTAAAAAATGATGATGATGATGTTCTCTACTGACATAAAACATGTATGTGTAATATACATGAACGTGTGAGTATATATGTCTGCGCGTGTGTGCGCCTACATATGTACTTGTGTCTGTGTGTGTGTTGACCCGGCCTCGAATGAGTACCCGGGTGCTCTGTGTAAACATCGCCACTGGGGAGACAAAGGCGGTTGGGCGTTGTGCCCCCACCCACCCCCTCGTGTGCCGTGCCGGCCTTCATGCGTCCTGCCCCGCTTATAGAACTTGCCCCAACAGTCTATGTTCAGGTTACTCGGGGGGATCTTGACCTTCATGTCTATATTTATATTACACACTGTCTACGGTAAGACAAAAACGCAACGCATTCCTCAATAACACCGTGGTCTGAAAAGTGCAAATAAATATATAGGCGACGTTTCGGGCAATAATCATGCTTCATAAGGACGTAAGGTGCCATTACCCGAAACGTTGACAATTATATCTTTTTTGCTAAGACCACGGTGTTATTGACACGGAATGGTTGTTGTTGTTGTTGTTTGTGCTTGCGCACCTGCTGTCAACACAAAAGCAGCATCATCATCATGGCCGGATGAGTCGGCGTCTCTATATAAAGGTACAACATTGTTCCGTACTCGAACCCGCGGAGAGTGTTTTTGGCAAAACCTAAAAAAAACACAAAGATCCCCCGTATAGCCTGTAACAGACTGTTGGGGCAAGTGCTGTTCGCGAGCACCTTTTGAAGGCCGGAACGGTACACGAGGGGGTGGGTGCCCAGCACCACGCCCGGCCACCTTTGTCTCCCAGTGGCGATGTTCACACACCGCACCAAGTACTCATTTGAGACCAAGTCGACCTCGGGGAGGCCCAGGACCTGTTCAGATAATCGTCACTGTTGTCGGCCGTGAGCGGGAATCGAACTCGGGTGGCCAGGTTCGCATCGCAGCGCGCTAACCGCTCCACCACCGCTCCCCACAAGACGTATATTCACTCACACTCACACACGCAGTGCACGATAGCGACCTCGCAGCCTCAATGTAGCAACCACGAGCAAAGCGCTACGCTTTGTAAATGTTCCGCAATTATTGCTCTCGCTCGCTCCCTTCGTCTCGATCGGCGTGCGCGTGACTGCAGTTTAATATCTGGATTCCTCCTCCCCCTTGTAAGCGCAGCGCCAAGGAATGGTCTGGCACTCATCATCACCGTCAATGTTCTCTCCCCGCCGACAACGGGCGATAGCTGACACTACGATGCACATTTTAGATTTAAGGAAAATACAAAAACAAATCCACAACGATACAAAGCGTCCCCCCCGGGTAGCCTTGAACAGACTATTGGGGCAAGTGCTGTTAAGGTGGGCGCGTAGCTAACAACGGTGACGATTATATCTGAACCAGTCGTGGGCCTCTCCCCTAGGTCCACTCAGCCTCGAATGACTACCTGGTGCGATGAATAAACATCGCCACGAAGGAGACAAAGGCGGCCGGGCGTTGTGTTTGACACCGAACCCGCTGCCGTGCCGGCCTGATAGGTTCTACTCGTGCACAGCACTTGCCCCAACAGTCTATTTAACGGCTAGACAGGGAAGCTTTGTCTTTGTGTGTTTGTTTGGTGTACCTAGCCTGGCACAAGCGTTGGCGAGGTCATCGCGCCAATGAGTGAATGGCAACTGTTGTTGCTGTGAATAAGTATTCATGAACATTGCCTCTGTGTACTGTATGTGTAAACATTACTGCAACTAGCAGCAATATCATTCTAATACGCCAACCGCTTTCCCAAATAAGCCCAACAATATTAATGTTAAATGTTTGGACTAACAGTTGGTAGATAAATAAAATTGCATTATTATTTGCCGACGAATGCAACAATAATAACGTACTTTAATTACGTTTCTAAACACCATTGGCAAACTCCACTGCTGGATGAGTGCCTCCCCAATGCCATGTCGGTCATGGGAGTTGTTTGACCATACTTCACCACGCTGGACCGGTTGGTGCTACAGGGGCCGTTGAGGTTATCACTCGCCACTGATGTTAGCCGTGGCCGGGATTCGAACTCAGGTTGCCAAGTTGATTCATAGTGCAGTGCGCTAACCACTGCGCCACCGCTCCACCCCCTATACGTATGCTCTACTTGAGACCTGAGTTCGATTCCTATCCGCGCTTACATCACTGATGCGTGATATCTGAAGCGGTCCAGAGACATCCCATTAAGAGGACTAGCCCTTGAAGCGAGTCCCCGCTGTTGTGTGTGTCACACATCAGCACTGGGGAGACAAAGGCGGCCTGCTGTGGTACTAACCACACCACCCCCCTCGTCTGCCGTCCTGCCCTTAATAGGTGCTCGCCAACAGCATGCGTCCCAACAGTTTGCGTAACGATACGGGGAGTCTCTGCCTTTGTCTGAGTGGATATGTCCGACACGAATTTAAGCTTGTTTAATTTGAATATATGTATTTTTAATACGTATAAAGTTACACTTCAGGGCATCGTTAATGCACTCAGGTGACGTCTAAGTCACTTACATTAATGACCCATAGACTCACATAGAGACCCATAGACTCACACAGCTACCCATAATCCCTAAGTGAGTTTGGGTGACGTCAACATCACATCACGAACATCGGGTGATGGCGAGTTGCGGGTCGACTCGTTGATAATTGGAACACAGAGGTAGTGTGTGGTGGTGATGATGATAGTGATGATGTTGCTGTACCAGTGATGAGCTCTCTGTGAAAGTCTGTGGGTCTCTGAGTCTATGGCACTTCATGTGAGTCTCTTGGTCTTTACGTGAGTCACTCGGTCTTCGTGTTAGTCTATCGGATTGTAAGTCTGTAGGTCCCTCTGAGTGTGAATCTAGGGGGTAGCGATGGTGCATCTACAGGTCATTTCAGTGAGCCGACTTATGGCACCTGCTGGGTCTGTCCCAAGACTTTCTGTTGGAGAGACTTCGACACTTCACGTGGCCTCAAAGTGCACCTAGCCTGGTACCGTCACAGTCACTTAGTGGCGAATGGCGGATTTTGGTATTGATGAGTCTCTGGGTCTCGAGCACTGTAGATGACCCTGTCAGCGCATTCCAGTTTTTTCAATGGATATCTATGTGAGTCTCTTGATCGCTACGTGAGTCCATAGGTCTCTGTGTGAGTATGTGGATCTCTATGTAAGTCTATGGGTATTTTTTGTGAGATGAGTCTAAGGCTTTTAGAAGTTACGGTTCAAAGGGTTGCGTGATTGGGCCGCGAAGCCAATGCTGTAATTGTCAACTCTGGAACGTCTCAGTTTTGATTTGATGTTCTGGAGACGCCATGTGACTCGTTCCAAATTAGTCTCATCGCGGAGTCCCTTAAGTTACCACGTGGTTCACCAACATCAACTTGAATTACATTTTCTTTTAATTAGCCAGCGGGGTGAGGGAGGGGGAGGATGTCATTGTCGTTTTTAAAAAGCGGGACTTGGATAGGTGATGATGATTATGATGATAACAACAGTGATGATAATGATTATATGATCGTGACGGTGATAATGATCAGAGTGAAACACATTAGTCGGTGGTGCTGTGATGGCAGTTTTGCACAATCACAATTTAAGATCATACCCTAAACACACTCGCCAATAATTTATCACTGTGTGTGTGGCCTTAAAACAAACAAATATAATAGGTGACGTTTCGGGCAATGGCCCTTCATAGCACATAGACAGGCCAGAGAGGTAGAGTTAATTGGGGTGAGAGAATGCGCTCATGAACAGCAGTGGTTCTTGGTGATGATGCTAAAGATGTGTGGTGGTTAAAGTGATGGCTGACGTGTGACACTGACGATAATCACAACGGTGATGACGTCAATGATGATGATGATGATCGTGGTGGTGGACATGATGATTTTAGTGCGGTGTGATCATTACAGTAACGATCGTGATAATTCTAATATATTATTATGGTGATATTAATGAATGGCGGTGGTTCTGTGGTTGATGGTAATGATGATGACGATCAATATTTGAACTCTCGCGACTTACAAAGCAAAAAAAATCACACTCTCACCCGTCTTTATTCTGCACTCGAACTGCAGGCAACGCAGCAAAAATATATAACATATATAATTAAAGAAACACGCACACATGTTTTCCCAGTCTCTTATAAAGTAATAAATACAAATATTGTAACGATGGCATAGTTATGAGGACGGTAATCATACTTAATGGTAATGCCGTACAATTCTGCTCGCAGTTCCACGTGAAGTCAATAAAAATGCAAAGGAGCCCCTGATTACAATTAAATGGCCATCGATTTGAGTTGAATTAAATACCTAATGTGGTGGTGGCGGCAGCGGTGGTGGTGGAGGAGGAGGGAGTAGCAGGAAGATAATATATTTGTATCCTGGATAATTAGTGGATCATTAGGAGGGGGTGGCTGCCATGGAGACAAGGTTTTTTTTTTGGTTGGCTTGTGCGTGTTGTGGTGTGTAGTGTGTGTAGGGGGGGGGGGGGCTCTTGAAGAGCGGTGGTGCAGCGGTTAACGCGCTGCGCTACGAACCCGCCCACCCGAATTCGATTCCCGCTCACGGCCAACACCAGTAACGATTATCTGAACCGGTCCTGGGCCTCCCCTAGGTCGACTCAGACTCGTACGAGCACCTGTTGGCGGTGTAAACATCGCCACTGGGGAGACAAAGGCGTTCGGGCGTGGTGCTGGCCACCCACCCCCTCGTGTACCATGCCGGCCGTCATTAGTGCTCGCGAACAGCGCTTGCCCCAACAGTCTGCTCAGGCTATACGGGGGACCTTTGTCTTTGTATCTCTCTCGATGGATGCCACGATACCATTCACATCCGTAGGGCTTCCCTCTTGCCTTAATGGGTGCTCGCTAACAGCACTTGCTCCCAGCAAAGACCCCATACGTACGTATGGCTGGTGGGGGAGTGATGTTTGTATTCTATTTGTGTGCACGCATTGTAACAGTCTCTCTCCATCGCTCTCTCTCCTCTCTCTCTATGCATGCATACAATATCCGTGTGTATATGTATGTGTGTCAAATACCCCCCCCCCCCCTCTTCTAATATTACACGTGTAGAGCACTCGCCTCCACGTGGCGCAGAATGCTGATGTGATGATTACCCCGATGCTCTCCTACCCGCCCTCCCCCCTCGTCTCTCTCTCCCCTCCGTACTCACCCCGGGCCCGCGTTGAGACGGCGGGGCGGGCGGGCGGGGGGGAGACGCCGAGTCGCACCCGCGCATGTTCACGCCTTGGCCACAGGCGGTCACCCCCAGCTCTCATTTAAATGCAATGAGCAAAACGCGCGGCGTACCTGTGTCTTCCTTGATGAACGCGCGCGTCTGTGTGTGGCAGGGTGCGCGTATGTGTGTGTGTCTGTGTGTGGCAGGGTGCGCGTCTGTGTGTCTGTGTGTGTGGCAGGGTGCGCGTCTGTGTGTGTGTCTGTGTGTGTGTGGTGGGGAGCGGTGGTGTAGCGGTTAGCGCACTGCGCTATGAACCCAGGCCACCCGGGTTCGATTCCCGCTCACGGCCAACACTGGTGACGATTATATTATCTGAACGGGTCCTGGGCCTCCCCTGGGTCTACTCGGCCTCAAATAGAGTACCCGGTGCGGTGTGTAAACATCGCCACTGGGGAGACAAAGGCGGCCGGGCGTGGTCCTGGCCACTGCATCCCCTTGTGTGCCGTGCCGGCCTTGATAGGTGTTCGCTAACAGCACTTGCCCATACAGTCTGCTAAGGCTATACTGTACTTGGGTTCTTTGTCTTAAGTATGGGAAGCGGTGGCGCAGTGATTGGCGCACCACGCTACGAGCTTAGCCACCCGAGTTCGATTCCCGCTCACGGTCAACACCAGGTGACGATTATCTAAACCGGTCCTGGGCCTACCCTAGGTCGACTCAACCTGAACTGAGTACCTGGTACGGCGTGTAGAGCTCCGCATTGCTGGCCACCCGTGCCGACATTCATTGGCGTTTGCCCAATCAGTCTGTTAAGGCTATACGGGGGACCTTTGCCTTTTTATATCGTGCACGTGTATTTGTGTACGAACGCAAAGGTATGCAGAGGGCAGTGCGGATCAATCCAGTGTTGCACCGCACTTCTATGACGACCAGCAACGGGCAGGCGTGGGGAGGCCCTCATCCAGCAGTGGATTGACAAGTGCTGTGTACGGGTGCCGAGTTGTCCATCACATATGTATTAATTAAATAAAGGCCACGGTGTTTCGGACACCACGTGTTGACCTAAACTTGCATTGGCAGCGATGCCATGAAGGGTCCATTGCCCGAAACGTCGCCCCCCCCACACAAACGGTGTGATTGGGTGTTGTTGTTGTTGGTGGTGTCACGTGCGTGTGTGCGTTGTGTCAAGAGGAGCGACGCTCAGAACAACGAGCGGAGCGCCGGGTGGCTAAAGCGCAGCAAGTTGGCACAGTAGGGGCCGCAGGTGGTGATGCATCGGCCACTCATCTCGGTCAGTCGACCCACGGCACTTGCTGGGTCTGCCCCGCGACCTCCTGCCGGCGGGCGTTCGGCACTGCCACGTGGCCTTAACGTGCACCTAGTCTGGCACAAGCGCCGCGGTGACGTCACCGCCACTGAGTGGCGAACGGCGGTTGTCGTCGTCGTCGAGGGAGAAGTCCACAGTGGCGCGCATCCCCTAAGATTTATTGTTTAGCGGCCGATGCTTGCAAAGTGCCTGACCACACCGCTTAATGACTTTCCCTCGCCAGTAATCTCTGCATCAGTATGCGGGCTCATGTGCCCCCACTCGCCCATCCTGTCCCCTTCGTTGCGTGTCTCCTCCTCCTGCTGCCTCACCCCATCCCCCCCCGCTCCACACCCACCCACCCCATTACGTAACCATCAAGTGCCGCCCGCGGCTTCTTTGGGCAGAACGGGGTTTGGACGCGGGGAACTTCGCACCGCGCGGTTCGAGCTCCGCTGAGCGGGCAGGGTTTGAAAGAAAGAAAGAACGCTCTTGGAAGTTGGTTCAATGCCCACCGCCACTTGTCCCCACACCTCAATTTCCCTGCCACCCTACACCCAGACCCCTCCACCCCCCCCCACACCTCTACAACCCTGCCACCCTATACCCAGACCTCTCCACCCCTACACCCCCACACCTCTACACCCCTGCCACCCCACACCCACCCCACCTCCACCCCCCACACCTCAACTCCCCTGCCACCCTATACCCAGACCCCTCCACCCCCACACCTCTACACCTCTTGTCACCCTACACCCACCTCACCTCCACCCCCACACCTCCACAACCCTGCCACCCTACACCCACCCCCCACACCTCCACACCCCTGCCACCCTATATCCGGGCCCCTCTACCCCCCCCCCTCACTCCTGCCTCTGTCCATTTCCGCAGACAGCGGGACTGATTTCAGGCACGTCGTGTGCAGGGTGGGCTCAAGTGTGTGGGGGGGGGGGGGGGGTCACCCACCTACCGAGATGTTCTACTGAGCGTGTGCAGGGTGGGCTCAAGTGTGTGGGGGGGGGGGGGGTCACCCACCTACCGAGATGTTCTACTGACCGTGGACGAGGAGGCACTTTGATTTGTGTCGAGCGAGGGATCTCTGGGGCTTTCCGCCAGCAGTGGATTGAGCCGGCAATTGCAAGGGCTGCGCATAATGCTGCCCCCCCCCCCCCCACCAAATTCAAAAACCCGCACTGACCAATTTGGTGAAGTATGGTCAAACAATCCCCCACCCCCCCCCCCCCCCCATATGATCAGGGGTATGGGGTGGCCTACAAATTTATCATCTCCGGAAAGCAAGACAACGCACACCAAACATATGGCCCCGTGTCAATAAAGTTACACAAATCTGGTCAACAACGATGGTGACATCACGACGGCGCTTGTGCCAGGCTACGTGCACTTTGAGGCTTTCGACACAGACACAAATGCGGCCGGGCGTGGTGCTGGCCACCCACCGCCTCGCGCGCCGTGCCGGCCTTCATAAGGGCTGGCGGGCTGCTACTCGCAAACAGCACTTTCCCCAACAGTCTGTTAAGGCTATACGGAGGATCTTTGTCTTGTCTTTGTATTCGTGCACGAGGCCGCTTGTAGGTGCATGTGTGGAGATCGGTAGCATAGTGGTTAGTTCTCTGCACTACGAACCCGGTGGCCCAAATTCTATACCCGGTCACAGCCAACATCAATGTCGGGTAAAATCCGAATTAGCCCAGGGCCTCCCCTAGATCGACTCGGCCTTCGATGAGTACCTCGTGTGGTGTGTGGACATCAGGATTTGGAAGACACCAGCTTCCAGGTCGTGGTTTGCGAGCGATAACCACTCCTCTGTGCGCTGTGCCGACATGTGCAGCGTGCCCCGCTCCCAGCGCTCGAAGCAACTCAATCAGACAGCGTGGGCTGACACGAGGTGACCACGCGGCTCGGAGACCAGAGCGCACGGCTTGCACCACTGCGGACCCTTGGGTTCGAATCCAGAAAGCCACCTGAGATTGTAAACCGAGGTCGAAAGCGCAGTGAGTTGTGAATATGTTTGTTGTGCTTAATGTGGCCGAATGGCAGCTCTTGAGAGTGAAACCATTGCTCTCGTATTGCGTAGCGCGGGTGGAAGGTGTTGGCCATCCCTCTACCCTACAACGCATATGGACCTAAGGTGTGACTTGAAAAAGTGACGTCTCAGATTTGGCTCTGTGATGTCCACTTGCGTGCGCCGTCTCTCTCGTGTGTAGCCATATTTTATTATTCTCCCACCCCCACCACTCCCAATTTCTTATTTATTTTGGGGCAATAATAAAAGAAGGCTACATGGGGGATCTTTGTCTTTGTGTGTCCGTGTGTGTGTGGGGAGCGGTAGTGTAGCAGGTTAGTGCTCTGCGCTACGAACCCGGCCACCCGAGTTCGATTCCACCAATGACGATTATCTGAACTAGTCCTGAGTACTTGGTGCGGTGTGTAGTAAACATCTTCACGAGGGAGACAAAGGCGGCCGGGCGTGTTGTTGGCCACCCGCCCCCGCGTGCGCCGTGACGGCCTTCATAGGTGCTGCTCGCTAACAGCTCTTGCCCCGACAGTCTGTTGAAGCTACACGGGGGATCTTTACCGTTGTCTTTGTTTTTGTGTGTGTGTGCGCTGTCAGGTCTGGGTGAGGCGTGGGGTCACACTGCCCGGAGCAGTGCCCTTGACAATGTGGGCCGGGAGCTGGGTTCACATCTGCTGCAGGTCAACGCACGCAAGCGCACACGCGCACACACGCACACACACACACACGCGCACACACACACACGCACACACACACACACGCGCACACACACGCGCACGCGCACACACACGCACGCGCGCACACACGCACGCGCGCACACACGCACGCGCACACGCGCACACACACACACGCACACACGCACGCACGCGCACACACACACACACGCACACACGCACACACACGCACAGACACACACGCGCACACACACGCGCACGCACACACACACACGCGCACCGTGAAACCAAGCAAACAAAAGCATTGAGACGTGGCCAAGAACGCACTCGCGTTACAATTTACCGGAGTAAATGTGAAGTGAATGCTACCGATGTAAGCGTGTCTCGTGTAATGTAGACACTAACCAATTACAAAAGTGTAATAACAGGGGGTGTGTCGGTTCGCCGCGTGAGTAAAACGTTGTGTCGTAAAACCTTCCACCTGATGCAGAGGAGGGGTTTGTAGCTGCACCACCACCACAACAACAACAACAACCACAACCGCCGCTCGCCATTTAAGTGGCAGTGCCGCCGCCGCCACGGCGCTTGTGCCAGGCTAGGTGCGCACGCGAGTTTCGCTCACTTCGCGTAAACAAACGCTGCGCGGGTCGCAAATGCTCTCGGTGCGTCTCGTCGGTGGACAGACGCTGGACGGATTCATATTCGTGGTGGCTCCGGACGGCAAGATCATGTACATCTCGGAGACGGCATCGGTCCACCTGGGCCTCTCTCAGGTAAGATGCTCCGCGTCGTCCATTCGCCGTCGCCCAGAACGCCGAGGGAGCCGGCCGGCTCGCGTCCCCAATAAGACACTCGGGCGTCGACGCGTTGCCTCGCCCGGCTTGTCCGCGTTCCTCCCGTGCCTCGGTCCCGGTACCTGCGGTGCGTCTTCACGCGATTACGTCTCTCTCTGTGTCTCTCTCCCTCTCTACCTGTCTGCCTGTCAGTCCATCTGATCGTCTGTGTCTACCTGCTAATCCGCCTGTCAGTGTGCTCGCTTGTGTGCCTGTCTGTCTATCCATCTGCCTGCCTGTCCATCTATACACAGGCCTCTATATCTGTCTCTATATCCACCTGTCGCTCTGTCTGTACATCAACCTGTCTGTCTGTTTGTCTATCCACCTGCCTGTCTGTCTAAATATGAACCTGTCTGTCCGACTCTCTGCTAATCCCTCCGTCTCTCTGCCCGTGTGTCTAACCTGTGTGTACATCTCTCTCTCTGTGTCACGTCGGTGGTATCCAGGTGTGCGGTGCCAGTGACCCAGCGGGTGAATGTGGTGGGCATGGGGCTCTGGGGTGGGGGGTCTGGGGAGTCCTCTCCCAGGGAGGGGGGGGGGGCTCTGTCCCCCCGCCGCCGCCGCCTCTGACCGTGCCACCCGCCCGCCCCGCTCTGTGTGTGTAGGTAGAATTGACAGGGAACAGTATTTTTGAGTACATCCACCCGGCCGATCACGACGAGATGACGGCCGTGCTGACCTTCCACCAGCCCTTCCACTCCAACTTCGTGCAAGGTGAGAGGGTGACGGTGGGACACCGCGCCAGGAGCGCCGTTTGAGGCCGAGTGGAGCTAGCGGATGCCCCGAGACCGCTTCAGATGTCCGGGTGGCTGGGGTTGGTGGCGCTGTGCGGTGCGCTGAAGACTCCCCCCTGGTTCCATCTCCCGGGTGTGGCAGTCGAAACGGGGTCGCTCGTGGCGTGCGTCGGATTGCGCGCCGTGGGGTGAAGTGTGGGTACTGTCGCCTTCTCCAAGACATCTTGCTGGCAGGGAAGAGAAGGCCAAGTACCCAATCGCGGGTATCTCCAGATCTCCCTCCAGTGGAAGGCTCTTCCGACAGCGGTGGCGTGAGCGGGCAATAGCAGGCCTGTGCCTTTGCCAATTTTGCGGATGACGTTAGCAGTTGCTTATCATTCTAAGGACGATATTGTATTTGAATGATGATGATGATGATGCGATTTGATTTAACGTGATTTTTTTTCCAGATGATAATGCCAAGTGAATGAGGGTGTTCATTAATGACTTACATTAATTACTTCCACAATTGATGTTGTGACGTAAATTTGTATTGGATGTTAACTCACGTGATGGCATCAAATAAATAATTATTATTATTAGTTGTTACGGTACGTTAATCGTCATCGTCAGCCACGATCGATCCACTGCTGGACGAACGCTTTACTCAGGCTGTCTCGAGACGGAGAGACGGAGAGGGGGGGGCATAGGCGGGCAGTTGCAGGGGCTGCCCCTTTACCAGCTGCTCACACACCCCTCTCCACTCCCTCCCCACCCACCACCCTCTCCGTCCTCCTCCAGCGGAGCTCGAGATCGAGCGATCGTTTTTCCTGCGCATGAAGTGCGTCCTGGCCAAGCGGAACGCGGGGCTCACGTGCGGAGGATACAAGGTGAACAACCCCCCCGGGGTGCCGCTGTCATGAGCGGTCACCAGCGACGCTCCTCCCGCACGTGGTCGGGCAGAGCCACCTGGTTTACCCGGCTCCTGGTTACGTAACCGCACGCCGCATCTTTCTTTTGCGCCGTACGTGGCCGGCCGTGCTCATCGGAGGCGCGGGGTGGAAGGACGAGCGACTAAAAATACGACAGCACCTCGGGTCACCTCCGTAAGGGAGAGGCACTCGATGGCACTCGATGGCACGGCTTGCAGTTATGGTGACGGTCGCCAAACAACAACAAAAACAACTGCTTTATTTTCCCAGGGTAGAAATAATTATGATAATTAGAATAATTGTAATAAATATTAAATAATATTTACGACAGATTTAGGGAGCGCTTCTCGTAAAATCTCAAAGGACATTAACGCCCTCTAAGCTGTTAGTTCTTTAGCTCTCGTTCGGAAGCGACTTGGCCACACGTGATGATGCCTCATCATCGCAGCGGTCGATATCATCGTCGTCGTCATCACCGCACGTGGGAATTTATAGTAGCGGCAAGATCATCCGAGCGCGCGTTCATTCTCGATGTGGAGAAGGGGGGTGCGCAAAACCGCTTGAGGATCACTAATCATCGTCGTCGTGGTTGATTTCATCATCGCCACGCGTACGGAAATGCGAGGTCGCGGCCAGAGAATCTGAGCGCGCATTGATTCTCAGTGTGGAGGTGGAGGAGGGAGAACCCGGAGAAAGATCCGCGCTGGGACCACCACGGAGAGAGAGAGCGAACACGCGGACTCCAGAATTACAACAGCAGCAGCATCGCCAGGGTCCGGGATCGAACCCACCACCTCCGGCGCGATTCCTCCGAGCTATGAGCTAAAACTATTTTGTATTTTTACAGATGAGGCCCACTGTACTATACAGCTCTCTTTCAGAAGCGACCTGGCCACAAATGACAGCTCACCTTAGCGCCTTATCATCATCATCACGTGGGAAATTGTAGCGGCCTCCACCTTCGTTTCCCCTCCCCTCTCCAGCCCCTCACACCCCACGTGCTATGAGGAGAAGAAGAAGAGGCATGACCTAGACACGTTGACCGATTACTCGTCAAACTTCTCCTTGCCAGGCCACGGCACTTTTACAAATCTTTTTTGTTTTTGACAATTACAAATCGTAACAATGCGGCCCTGGAAAAAAAAACCCGGAACGCCATCAGCATGGACTCCGAACCTCGTGCCCTGCTTTCTGCCGTATCAGCTGCTCGCCACAGCAGCCCCGATACGCTCAACGCTCATCCCTCCCCCCCCATGCCCGGCAGGTGATCCACTGCAGCGGCTACCTGAAGGTGCGTCCGTGTGCCCTCGACGTCTCTCCGTTCGAGGCGTGCTACCAGAACGTCGGCCTGGTGGCCGTGGGCCACTCGCTGCCCCCCAGCGCCATCACCGAGATCAAGCTGCACACCAACATGTTCATGTTCCGTGCCTCGCTCGACATGAAACTCATCTTCCTCGACTCGCGGTGAGCGCTCGACTCGCGAGCGGTGTGAGCAGTGAGCGAGCGGTGGGAGTGGTGAGCGAGCGGTGGGAGCAGTGAGCGAGCGGTGGGAGTGGTGAGCGAGCGGTGGGAGCGGTGTGAGTGGTGAGCGAGCGGTGGGAGCGGTGAGCGAGCGGTGAGAGCGGTAAGAGCGCGCTCGCGAGCGCCGCGTTCGTGTGGTTATGGGTTTCTCATGGGTTCATTTGGCGATGATGATGATGCTGCTGCTACTGGAACTTTCTGACCCTACTGGACATGTGTGAGAAAGGGCTTCATAGCTCATCGGATTTCTCCATTGTTAAGAAGTTGCGCGGATCGCTGTCCAGGAACGCGCCACTGCCAGCAGCGTGCGGTGCTGCTGCAGCTGTCAAAGATTCTGGATCTTTTTAAGTCGATGACCATGTTTAATGTCACACATATTGCATGCACGTGTTGTGTGTACATACGTGCCGTGTGTGTGTGTGTGGGGAGCGGTAGTGTAGTGGTTAGCACGCTGCGCTACGAACCAGACAACACGAGTTCGATTCCTGCTCATGGCCAACACGAGTGACGATTTTCTAAATCTGTTCAGGGCCTCCCCTAGGTCGACTCGGCCTCAAATGAGTGCCTGTGTGTAAACATCGGCACTAGGGAGACGAAGGCGGCTGGGTGTGGTGCTGGCCACCCACCCCCTCGCTGACAGTCTGTTAAGGCTACAGGGGGTAGTTTTTTTGTGTACATCTGTGTGCACTTTAGCTTCGAGTGTAATCCTTGCTTACTCTCAAAATTTCCAAGATCCCATACCTGACACCTGCCTGAGGATGCTGAATCTGTCAGTGAAATATCAAACCCAGCTGTTAAAATCTCTGTTCCAGAACCACCAGCACCACCACCAGCACCACCAGCACCATCAGCAGCACCACCATCACTCCACATGTCCATTTATCTGCGTGTCTATCTAATTGTCTGCCTGGTTTTTTTTTCTCCATTCATTTAGTTCTCGATCTGCCTCTGTGTTTCCTTGTCCGCCTGTGTGTGCCTCTCTGTCCGCCTGTGCGCGCCTCACCTCTGTCCACCTGTGCGTGCCTCTCTGTCCGCCTGTGCGTGCCTCTCTGACCGCCTGTGCACGCCTTTCTGTCTGCCTGTGCGCGCCTCACCTCTGTCCGCCTGTGCGCGCCTCACCTCTGTCCGCCTGTGCGCGCCTCACCTCTGTCCGCCTGTGCGCGCCTCACCTCTGTCTGCCTGTGCGCGCCTCACCTCTGTCCGCCTGTGCCCGCCTTTCTGTCCGCCTGTGCACGCCTCTCCCTGCCCGTCTGTGCTCGTTCCCGCACGCGCCATTAGCGAGTCGACGCGGTTACACCAAGATGTGACGCATCAGCCGAACATCTTGGTGGAGGGGGGGGGGAATGTTACCGCCACTAAACAGGGCAGCGAATTGACGCTCGCCAACGGGAGAGAAAAACAAACAAGAGGCGGGCGGAATTAAAAAATCTGGCACCGCCAAATCAACAAGATGACGTAAACACGGTAGTGTCGCGAGGAAGCTACGGCGACCAAAATGTTTCTGGGAATGAGAAAACGCTTCCTTGTGGGTTCCCCCCCCCCCCTCTCAACAACCTCCCCCCCCCCGTCCATTATCAACGCTCGCCAACGACGAGGCTCGGAGCGCCGATGCGTCTCGCTCCGTCCGTCTGTACCAGGGGCTGGGGAGGAGGAGGATGTATGCACGTCCAGGTTGTAGACTTCTCTCGCACCGTGCGTAGTCAACCGCGCCAAGCGGAGGCGCGGGGCAAGGACAACAAACTAAGCTGTGCTACAAAGCGGTTCTCAAGAAACGAGTTTTCAACCTCGGGGATTTAAAAGTGCGAAGATTTCCAGTGGCTTCCCAATATCGGAAGGAAGAACGTTCCAGACGGCCGCAGAAGCGCATCTGAAAGCGCGCGATGCGGTGAGGATGTCTGGAGTTCGCGTGATTTTGTAGCGCTACGCTGCGCTACGAACCCGGCGACCCGAGTTCGATTCCCGCTCACGGCCACCAACTCTGGCGACGATTATCCGAACCGGTCCTGGACCTCGACTTGGTCAACTCAAATGAGTATCTGGTACGCCACAAGGAAGGCAAAGGCGGTTGGGCGTGGTGCTGGCCAACTCATCCCCCTCGTGTGTCGTGCCAGCCTTCATAGGTGCTGCTACTCGCGAACAGAACTCGCCCCAACAGTCTGTTACAGGCGACACGGCGGGGGTCATTCAAAAACAATTCGCCTATCCAGACTCGTGCGTGGGATGGCGGTAGCGGTGGTGGTGGTGGTGTTTACGCGACTGGGTGAAGATGATTGTACGCAAGTGCAGCTGGGTCGTGACATTTTCTATTCTACTCGTACATGCATGGTGCCAGCAGCAGCAGCAGCAAGATGTTCAGGAGCCAGATGCCAATGTCGAGATCTGCTGCTGCTGCAGGCCACGACGAGAGGGCTTCAGCAGGGAGAGAGTTCGTGTCGTGTCGCTGTTCCTGCTCCTCCTCCGTTGAAGGAGCGCAGACGACCACAGCGGTGTTCACTGCGCAGCCCGTAGCGTGGGGTGCATGGCCACAGTCGCACTGCTGCTGTGGCCTGTCTTTAAAGCATCTCTATGGGTATCTCTATGCATCTCTATGAGTGTCAGTGGGTCTCTATGTATCTCCATGTGTCTCTGGGTTTACTGCACGGTCCATAGCGTGGGGTGCATGGCCACAGTCGCACTGCTACTGTGGCCTGTCTTTAAAGTATCTCTATGGGTATCTCTATGCATCTCTATGAGTGTCAGTGGGTCTCTATGTATCTCCATGTGTCTCTGGGTTTACTGCACGGTCCATAGCGTGGGGTGCATGGCCACAGTCCCACTGCTACTGTGGCCTGCCTTTAAAGTATCTCTATAGGTATCTCTATGCATCTGAGTGTCAATGGGTCTCTATGTATCTCTATGGGTCTCTACGTATCTCTGAGCCAGGAGACGTGGGGCTAGAAGTGGTCAGTGTGTCAACCGGCGCATCTACATCTCAGGAGTTACACTCGGCCCACCGTGCGTGCGGTCTACACGGCAAGGTGTGTCGCTCAAACGGCGGTCTTGTTCGTCACAAGCGAACTCGGAGCAATCAAACGCAACGACCACGTGAGACTACGAACGATGCCTGCCTGCCGATGCAAGGAGAGGTCCATTGTCCTTGGGGACGGACTTGCATGATGATGTATCTCATGTCGGTCTCTATGTACCTCTATGGGTCTCTATGCATCTCCTATGGGTGTCTATGTACGTATATGGGTCTCTTTGTACTTCGATGGGTCTCTATGGGTCTCCATGTATCTCTATGGGTCTCTATATCTCTATGGGTATCTATGCATCTCTATGGGTCTCTATGTATCTCTATGGGTCTCTATGTGCCTCTGTGGGTCTAAATGGGTTTACTTGCACGGTCCATAGTTTAAACAATAAATAAATACCCCACGTCCACGTACCCCCCTCCCCCCACAGCCGTGTGTGGGTGGCGCGGTGGGGGTGGGACAGGCGGGGTGTGTTGATGTCCGTGCGTGCTGCGCGTGGCTCCACGTGGCTCGCCGAACGTTGACGTCTTAACGAGAGTCAGCCGCTCGGTGTTGCACAAACCCATCACGTCGGGTTCGAGTGGCCGGGCAAAAACCGCCTTGCCACTCAAACCTCTCAAAGCACCCCCTCTGTGCTGTGGCGAGAGCAGCGCAACTGGCAATGTGAACGTACGCACGTGTGTGTTGAACTTTTTTCGCACCGTACGTAGCGCAACCGTGCTAATCGGTGGGGGAGGGTGGGGTGATGTCAGCCAGCCTCTCGAACGTTGCACGATTCATCATCGCTCGCGAGGCCGCCCACGCCCCGGTTAATTGCCGGGACGTGACTTCGTGAATCGAGGCGGTGGAAATGAGGCCGGCAGCGACGTTTGGTAAACTTCTAAAATTCTCGTCGCCCACGATTTATAGTTAAAATTGCACGCTTTGGGTCGTTTTTTTTGTTTGTTGCTACGCCAATTATAGACCTCTTCCGAAACGTCGGGCGAGCGTGGAAGAGGAGGCCCATTGTGCCCCGGGGAAGGCAACCTCGTCCAGCTCCGTCGGGTGGAGGAGACGCTTCTGCCGGCAGTGGCGTGGGCGAGCCACTGCAGGCGGCAGTGCCAGATGAAGCTCGTGCAGGGCCTCTGTGGCATTTGTTATAAAGGGGCCCTAAATAAAAACAACACGCACATATTAAAACACTAACTTTTAACTCGCACAGTAAAGTAATTGTACTTGTTTTTATTTGCTATACAGCCAGATAATACGACAAATCGCTAACCTTAAACTGCCAGTCGTTCGTAAAAGATGAAGGCGGTACATTACTATAGTAGTAGAGCAAGTGCAGAATCACTGAATCGGAATTGATAGCTTGAAATCATTTTGCGCGGGGCCCTTGAAAGTGTGGGGCCCTTGAAAGTGTGGGCCCGTAGCTACATATGCAGCTACTACTTGTGGTGCAGCTACTTGTGCAGCTACTTGTGTAGCTACTACACGTGCAGTAGCTACTACTTGTGTAGCTACTACATGTGCAGCTACTTGTGCTACTGGGATAATCCGGCACTGCTTGCAGGGGCTGCGCCCTTACCTGTCGTGTGAAAGACCTCCGATTAGCGCGGTTGGTGCGGAAGAAGTTCAACATGCGTACATTCAAAGACACGAGGAGTTGTCATTCTAGAGACGATGGTGTATTTGAACGATGATGCAATTTGATTTCTGGTGAACGTTAATTTAGATGATGATGGAAAGTGAAATGATGTTGTTCATGACTGGTTATGAATTACTGTTGATGATGAATACAACTGTCATGATACATTTAATAGTTCAAATGATGGCAAATTTATCCATCGGCCATGATCAATCCACTGCTGGATGGCGGCCTCCCCACACCATCGCTATACCTGGAGACTGCGATGGTTGTCATCTACGATTACGAATTTTATCACTGCAACTGTTGATAATAATCGTGGCAACTGGGATCATTTAATTTAATGACATTTTGTTAATGAAGGCGATATTGGTGGTGGTGAGATCTCTCTGACATTACTGATGACAAGCGACGCATGATAATTATTGACGATGCCCTTGCTGCTGCTGCTACTGATGATGATAATTGTGATGTTGATGATGATGCCGATGATAACAATGATGTTAACGTTGATAACGATGATGATAACGATGTTGGCAAGCGATTCGTGCACACACAGCGATGACTTTGACGCTGGTGCTGTTGATGACGATGAGATGATTATTGATGATGGTGAGATTATTCACAACTGTAATGATGCGATTATTATGAATCATTATTGCTGATGCTGTTGATGCCCATTGACGACGATGGTGATAACGATGATGATAATATTTTTACCAAAGAAGATGACGACGATGCTTCCGATGATGATAAGATTCCTATTATCAGTACTGATTTTCTTGGTTCTTTCGGTAAAGTCACGTAGAAGGGAAATAATAAAATAATAAAAATAATAAAATACAATTGTACATAATAAAATACTAATTGTATTTTATTATGTTTAATTTGTATTACTTTATTATTTCCCTTCTACGTGACTTTACCGAAAGAACCAAGAAGATTAATCCCTGGAGTCACGAAAGCTTTAAATCGAAATTCATCAGTACTGATGTTCATGATGTTGTCACTGTCGACGATGACGTCACTGCCGTTGATGACGTTACTGACGATGACGATGGCAACCCGCCGCTGTGTTGCCAGGGTGTCGGCGCTCACGGGCTACGAGCCGCAGGACCTCATCGAGAAGACGCTGTACCACCACGTGCACGGCTGTGACGTGTTCCACCTGCGCTACGCCCACCACCTGCGTGAGCACCGCACGGGGACAGCTGCCACTGGGGGTGCCCCTAGGCTAGACCGCACAACAGCAATCATCGCCCCCCCTACGTGTAGCATACAAGATTGTGTCCCTGGCGGGCGAGGCTGTGACGCGTCCGTGGCGGGCGAGGCTGTGACGTGGGTGGAGATGGTGGACGATGATCGTGACGTCGCGTGCGTGTGCGTTGCCCGTCCGCGTGCTGCTCAGTGCTGGTGAAGGGCCAGGTGACCACCAAGTACTACCGCTTCCTGGCCAAGCGGGGCGGCTGGGTGTGGATGCAGAGCTGCGCCACCATCGTGCACAACAGCCGCTCGTCACGGCCGCACTGCATCGTCAGCGTCAACTACGTCCTCACGTGAGCCCCTCACGTGTCGTCGTCATTGTCGTCGTCATCGTCGTCACTGTCGTCTTCATCGTCGTCACTGTCGCCGTCATTGTCATCATCGTCGTCATTGTCATCAGTCATCATCATCATCGCCATCATCATCGTCATCATCATCATTGTCGGTGTAAAGCAACGTTTGGGTTGAGATTCGAGACGACATTTTGGACGTGTTTGTTCGCACCGTGCGTAGCCAACCGTGCTAATCGGAGGTGCGCGGGACGTTGTGTGTGTGCGTGTGTGTGCGTGTGTGTGTGTGCGTGTGTGTGCGTGTGTGCGTGTGTGTGCGTGTGTGCGAGCAGGGACGTGGAGTACAAGGACCTGCAGCTCTCCCTGGAGCAGATGCACGCTCGCAAAGTGGCGAGCGAGCTGGCCAGCACCGACGCGCAGCAGCAGCAGCAGCAGCCCGAGGGCCGGCGGCCGGCCAAGGGGCGCGCCGCCAAGCACCGGGGCAAGCCACGCGCGTCGCCCTACCCACAGGTGGGGCGAAGCAGCTCCTGCTGCTTCTCGTGTGACTAGCTACCCATGCGACTCAGCCACCCACTCGGACGCGTGACTAGCTACCCATGCGACTCAGCCACCCACTCGGACGTGTGACTAGCTACCCATGCGACTCAGCCACCCACTCGGACGTGTGACTCGCCTACCCATGTGACTCAGCCACCCACTCGGACGCGTGACTAGCTACCCATGCGACTCAGCCACCCACTCGGACGTGTGACTAGCTACCCATGCGACTCAGCCACCCACTCGGACGCGTGACTAGCTACCCATGCGACTCAGCCACCCACTCGGACGCGTGACTAGCTACCCATGCGACTCAGCCACCCACTCGGACGTGTGACTAGCTACCCGTGCGACTCATTCACCCACTCGGACGCGTGACTAGCTACCCATGTGACTCAGCCACCCACTCGGACGCGTGACTAGCTACCCATGTGACTCAGCCACCCACTCGGACGCGTGACTAGCTACCCGTGCGACTCATTCACCCACTCGGACGCGTGACTAGCTACCCATGTGACTCAGCCACCCACTCGGACGCGTGACTAGCTACCCATGTGACTCAGCCACCCACTCGGACGCGTGACTAGCTACCCGTGCGACTCAACCACCCACTCGGACGTGTGACTAGCTACCCGTGCGACTCATTCACCCACTCGGACGCGTGACTAGCTACCCGTGCGACTCATTCACCCACTCGGACGTGTGACTAGCTACCCGTGCGACTCAGCCACCCACTCGGACGTGTGACTAGCTACCCATGTGACTCAGCCACCCACTCGGACGTGTGACTCGCCTACCCATGTGACTCAGCCACCCACTCGGACGCATCACTCAGCAACCTACTCAAATGCTCGACTCGGCTACCCATGTGACTCATTCACCCACTTAAGACTCGTGACTCAGCTACCCATCCAGGGAGGGTCTTTCAGCCACCCGCGGGTGCATCACTCTGCGGAGCTTAATCTGTGTGTGTATGTGTCTCTCTCTGCGCGTGTAGACGCACCACACGACCTTCTACTCCGAGAGGGGCGACTCGGACCGCGAGAGCCAGTGGGAGGAGCAGTCGTGCGCCGAGTCTCCTCCGCCCCTCGGCACGCCGTTCCGGGACGCAGCCTACGCCAGCACGCAGCACACCTACACGCTGTCCCACCCGTACGCCAACGCCTGCACCGCACACCACCACGGCCAGTGTCCCGCTCGCTAGCCACGCGCCACCTGTGCCAGGATAGCCGGCGACAATAATTGCCGTGCTATGTATGACGCTGTCCTGCGGATAACGACGACTATGATAGCTGTGGTCGTCATCGCTGTGATCGTCGTGATGATCGTCGTCGTCGTCATCATTTTGTTCACCGTCACTGTCATCATCCCCATGTTCGTCATTGTGATCATAGTTGTAATTAAGTCACCGTCATCATCTTCATCATCATCATCCGAATGATCGCCGTCATAATTTTCAAAATCATCCGCGTGCATGTGTGTGTGTGTCCCCACAGCGACACGGCCACCACCACCATCTCCTCGTTGTCCTACGAGGACCCGCACCCGGCCTTCGCCTCGTCGGAGCCGGCGCTGGGCTCCTACCCGCAGTACGACGCCAGCCCCCTGCGGGGGCCGCTGGGCCAGCAGGGCCGCTACCACTGCCCCTCCTCCTCCTCCTCCTCGTCCTCCTCCTCGGCGGCGGCGGCCGCGGCAGCCGGCGCCGCCGCCGCGACCGCCGCGGCCGCTGCGCTCAGCACGGTCGTGCCAGCGGCCCCCTCCGGCGTGACGGCCGACGTGGAGTCGGAGTGCCGGTGGCAGGCGGTCCGCTCCGGGTTTTACGCGCTGCGCGCCGGCGGGGACACGAGGCATTCGTACGGCGGCGGCGGCGGGGTCATCGCCCCTCCCCCACACGCCATGCCCTTCCACGCGGCGCACGGTAAGTACGAGAGAGCATCGCCGTCATTGCCATCATCGTCACCATCAATGTCACAATCATCATCACAATCATCATCACCATCAATGTCACAATCATCGTCACCATCAATGTCACAATCATCATCACCATCATCGTCACAATCATCGTCACCATCATCGTCACCATCATCATCACAATCATTGTCACCATCAATGTCACCATCATCATCACAATCATCATCACCATCAATGTCACAATCATCATCACCATTATCGTCACAATCATAATCACCATCATCGTCACAATCATCGTCACCATCATCATCACAATCATTGTCACCATCAATGTCACCATCATAATTGGTTTTTTACCCTTCTATCTGGCAACAAAACTGACACCTTTTTGCAAGGAGTCATGTTTGCATAGACCGCAATACCTGCAGTCATAATACAAACAAAAGAACATAACTCTGATAATGTGCACTGTCGTGCGCCTTTTGGCGTCATCTGGTCCAACCCATATGAGACTAGGCTCGAAGGAAAGCTGTCTCGGGTGTGGACCAATCAACTTCAAGGACAGTGCACATTATCAGAGTTATGTTCTTTTGTTTGTATTATGACTGCAGGTATTGCGGTCTATGCAAACATGACTCCATGCAAAAAGGTGTCAGTTTTGTTGCCAGATAGAAGGGTAAAAAACCAATTATCATATTTTTACTGGCAAATGAGGTCCCCATAGAATGTCACCATCATCACAATCATCATCACCATCAGTCACAATCATCGTCACAATCATCATCGTCACCATCGTCGCCATCATCATCATTGTCGTGATTGTCACCACCATCACGATCGTCAATGACCCTCATCTTCTCCACTCGTACACGTATGTTTTATCCGAGTGCTCCGGTTTCCTCCCGCATGCAAACACGCATTAATTGGCCAAGAACAACTTCATATATAGAGGACCACAGAGCTTGGGTGGGCTCACCACGTGGCTGCTGCTGCCTCCCCGCTCATCTGTGGTTCCTCCTCCTGGCGAGTCCAGCGCGGTACTCATTTTATAAACCCTGGAGGGATTATTGGATGAGTCAATCCCCCCCCCCCCCCAACCAGGAGTTTAACTCAACAACCTTCTGATTGTGAGCCACTCGCTCTTACACAGAGCCACCGGGCCAGATTGTGATGCCCCCCCCACCCCCCCCCCCATAACGTAGTGCATCGGCTTCCTCCAGTCTCAGTGGAGAACCCGATTCCAACACAAGTCTCTTAACTCGTCGCGCAATCGTGCTGCTGGTTACAGGAAGCAACGGGTGGCGTGGGGTGGACCACGCTGGGCTCGGCTTGGCGGACGATTACACGACCGAGGTGTATCATCATCAGCAGCAGCAGCATCAGCAGCAGCAGCAGCAACCGAGTCGCATTGAATCTCTCATCCAAGCGACGCAACAGATGATTAAGGAGGAGGAGCAGAGGCGCCTGGCTCCTTCCAAGAAGACGTCTTCGTCTGTCGCCAAATTCCCGAGCCCCTCATCGACGTCGTCGCTGGAGGGATCTCACGGAGGAGGTGGCGGCGGTAACGGAAATACCTACGCCAGCTGTTCACCGCCCACGAACCATCATCATCATCAACAGCAGCAGCAGCAGGCTCAAAGGCATCACCACCACCAGCAACAACAACAACAGCAGCAGAACCATCACCACCACCATCAGCAACAGCAGCAGCAGCACAGCTCCTCGCAAACCGTGCTGGACTACTCGCGAATCCAACCGTCGACCCACTCCCCTCCGCAGACGCTCGCCTACGGCAAGTCCGCGGCGGGTGGCGGCGGCGGCCTCTACGGCCGCGACTTCAAGCCGGCGGCGTACGACGGGTCGGCGGGCGACGCCGACCGCCACGGCTCGCCGCCGGAGCTCAGCGCGCGGTTCCACCGCGGCGTGCCCGGCGACGCGGCCGCCCGGCACGACCGCGGCTCGCCGGCCGACGTCGCGGGGGAAGCGGAGCATTCCCCGTGCGCCTACTCGGGCTACGGCGCCGCCTCGAGGCACGCTTGCTACGGCGCCGCCGGCGTCGTCGCGGGCGGCGCCCCCGGGACTCTCGCCGGCGGGGGCGGCGGTGCGGCGGACGGGAAGACCGGCGGGTTCTCGCTGTCGGGGTACGGCGAGAGGACGGCCTTCGACGCCGCCGGGATTCATCACGGCCACCACGGACACCTGCAGCTGAACGGGACGTCGGTGATCATCATGAACGGGAGATAGTTTCCTGGCTGAGATTCTTTTTTTTCGTCTCATTCCTCCGGGCCGGGTGAACCGCGGAGCGACTCGCGGTCTCGCCA
Source organism: Lethenteron reissneri (assembly GCF_015708825.2). NCBI lineage: Eukaryota > Metazoa > Chordata > Hyperoartia > Petromyzontiformes > Petromyzontidae > Lethenteron > Lethenteron reissneri. The sequence continues at coordinate 10,198,066 of NC_083783.1, forward strand.
CCGCCGCCGCCACTAGTTTTGTGGGACGTGACCTGGCCCGGAGATGCGTTTTGCACTTCGCCTGCAAGTTGGATAGCGCTGGCGGCAGTGGCGGCGGCCAGGTGGACAAAGCGCCGTTGAAATAAAGAGAGAGGTTAATATAATGGTTGGGGGAGAAGACGTCGATCAAACGATGTGGCTTGTGTAGAATAGCGGCGTCCACGGACGGAGAGATTTTGATGCCAGTGGATCAAGAGGACTGTTCAGAGACTCCCCGAGTATAAATGTACAATTTAATGAGACCTGTATTATTATTATTATTGTTGATATTTACTTTTTATTATTTTATCAGAAAACGGAGTAGCTGCAATTGTTTTGGGTCACGTTGGGAGAAAAAAAAAACTAAAAGTGCGAGGGGGAAAAACGAAATTAACTCTGTCCATATTCAAAGCCACTTTGTTGCATGAGTTGATGGCATTTGATGTTCACTTTTGAAGGCCCAACATCCAAGAATTATTGGGGAGAATATCACCGGTTATAAGGCGACAAGATGCCCCCCCCCCCCCTTTACTCTATAAAGTGCAAACTTCATCAATAAATCAATGCCTGAGGTTGTATTGTTGATGACTTATCCATGAATCAGTTTAATATTTCATTCGTGCACCTATTTCACACACGTCATCCGCACTTCCCATCGAGCGCGGTGCGAAAGAAGTTCAACGCACGCGCACACTCCGCCGGGGACGATGCCACAGTGGCGGTGTAGCGGTGAGTGCGCCGGTTCGATTCAACCTCCCGGCGCAGCAGCTGAAACGGTGGGAGCGACTTTCTTAACTTTCTTAAGCCCCCCCCCACCCACCGCACCGCCTCTGTCCACCACACCAGCTCGTCACGGGTGGGTTCAACCGCAGTTAACTCGATGGGCAGGTCACGTGTGGTGAGGTCAAGCTGGGTAAGAACATCTCCTCCGAGACGTTCTGCCAGCGTGGGAGGGTTTCGGCCGATTGCCCTCTAGAGGGGCCCTCTGTAGCTTCCGCCAGCGGTGGGCGTGAGCTGGCAATTGCAGGGCTGCGCCTTCACCACCGAGACACCAGCTGTGTCATGAGGAGGGCCCTTCCTACAACAGTACACTCACGTCACAACGCGAACCGTGCACACGGGCACGCATGCGCACGTAGCGTACGGCACACGTGACACAAATATCCCCCGGATAGCCTTGAACAGAGTGGTATGTTATCGAGTAGCACCCTGTGAAGGCCCGAACGGCACACGAAGGGGTGGGTGGCCAGCACCACGCCCGGCCGCTTTTGTCTCCCTCTTAGTGACATTTTACACACACCACACTGGGCCTCTCATTCGAGGCGTTAACCGCCACGAGGCCGCTTCCCCACACGCACACGCGCACACGTGCACACGTGCAACAACATACAAACGCATCACGCATACAAAATGACGTGCGTTCCGTCATCGGCCGTGCTCTATCCACTGCATACTCCGCGGTCCCACGATGCAACAACAACCCCCGGGAGTCGTCCACGAGCCGATCCCCATCGCTCCATCTCCGCGGCGGACGTCCCGTCGGGCGCACTGCCCCTGCATGGACTGCCGCTCCCGCCTGAGCCTTGGCCACTGGTGCCCGGGCGGGATACGAGATGTTAACTACCTCGCCTGGTATACAGGAAGTCGTGGATTCAACCCTGACGCCTGCTGCTGTATATTTGGAGTTTGCGTGTCTCTCATCATCATCACGGTGGCTAGAAGATGTTAACTACCTCGCCTGGTATACAGGAGGTCGTGGATGCGATCCTGATGCCTGTGGTATATTTGGAGTTTGCGTGTCTCTCTCTCTCTCTCCCTATAGTCGTGTGGATTTTTCTCTGGGTTTTTCCCTCCGTAGTTATAATAAACATGCGCTTCGAGTATTTGGCTGCTATAAATTTCCACATGATAAGCCACTTCACTGGGGCTATAATTCGTGGCCACGTCGCTTCTGAAAAAAGAAAATCTACACAGCACAGTGGGGGCCTTACCTGGTTAAATAAAAAAGTTAGTTTAGCAAGCTGTCAGTTTAACACGTAGGCTTTCGCGAATTGACCGATGATGCTGGATGCAATTACCGGCGAAACGTCGTACTCAAATTGTAAATGTTGTGGTTTCACGCTTCAACACACCGGTGGGCTAAAGCAGTGAACTATTTTGTCTTTTATCAACGTGACACTTTTTTACTGATTGGCCGTGTCGGGTGGTGGAGGGTTACGACACATTTATAAATAACGCGATCTAAACCCAAAAACGTTGATTATGAATTAGCAAGCTGTGTTGACAGTCTCAGCATGTCGATGTGAAGTCTCGAATTTTCGCCGGACGTCCCCTGACCTTGCTCCGGCAGCATTTCCAAGCTTCACCCCCCCACCTCTTCACGCACGATGAGATTTGTTTGAGTTTTGATGTCACTGTTACCTGTTGATCCGCGTCCCATTGTTCTGATTCCTGGCCGAGAGTCGGCTCGATGGGCTCGCCGAATAACCGGCACGAGTGGAGAACGCGACAGAGTGCGCGAACCTCGGCCAGCAATTGAAGGCGGCTATCCACCTCTCTCTACATCTCTCTCTACGCCGAACTCAAGCCTCCAGTAAACCACGCGCCTCCTGTGCGTGGCCACCCCCATTCTGAATCCCTTCATCCTCGCACCTCTACATCTATTAGCTAAAGCCTCCAGTACACCACGTGACTCATGTGAGGCCACCCCTACTCTGATACCCCGCCCACTGTGAAAACACACTCCGCTCCTCCTCCTATGTGCAGCACAGCAGCAGAGTCGAGACCCTGATGCAGCCTCTACCTCCTCGCCTCTCCTCACCTCTCCTCACCCTGTGCTCCTGTTTCTCCACTTCTTTTCCAATCCTCTTCCTCGTATTCCCCTTCCTGTCTCTGCACTCTCCCGTTCCTTTCTCTTTGCCCCGTGCATTCCATCCTTGACTCCTCTGCCCGTGATGCAGCCACCGGTACAAAGATTTATGTTTCAAAATAATAATAAAAAATCAACCATTTCTTTGCATGCGTGTGTGTGTGTATATATTCAGTCCATATATATAGTGGAGAGCGGTGGGGCAGTAGTGGTAAGCACGCTGCGCTATGAACCTGACCACCTGAGTTCAATTCCCGCTCACGACCCAATCACAGTGGCGAATACTTGACCGGTCCTGGGCCTCCCCTAGATCGACACAACCATAAATGAGTACCTGGTGTGATGATTAAACATCAGCACTGGGGATACAAAGGCGGCCGGGCGTGGTGTTGGTCACCCACCCCCCCCTATAGTCTTATTTTCGGAGCGTAAGCGTTGTGAGAGGCAATGACATTAAAGACGCGATGTAAAATTGTAATTATATTGTTCATTGGCTAATGCCGACAGCACTTGCCCCAACAGTCTGCTAAAGGCTATACATGCGATCTTTGCCTTTGTTTATATAGAAGTTTCCATATGCGTACAAATATACACGGACATTAAGATTGCATTCACAATGCAAATGTAACTTTTGCACACATGTATACTGTGTACAAAATAAGTACGGTACACAAACATCGCATACAGTACTCACAGGCATTCATGATGCACACAAATACACCCCTGCATATGCAGTGACACACTGCAGCACAACCCATATGGTTGCCACATCTATGCTCCCCGCGTTCACCAACCAGCACTGACCGGCGTGGTGAAGTATAGTCAAACAAGACCCGCAACGGCGTGAGGAAGGCCCTTCATCCAGCAGTGGATTGGCGTTACACACATACGCGTATTAACATCGCTGTCAACCAATACGGTTTACCCCGTATTCTTTGCACAGGGAAATTGAGCTTTCAGGTCCATACGGCGTACAGCCGTTTCTATATGGACAACTTTGTTTTGTCTATTGAGTGTACAAGTGGTGAGTGTACTAGTGGTAATTGTCTATTTGTGTGTGTTTCTCCCTTGTGATGGGACTTTGTAGCATGAACGTTGACATTTATAAGGGCACGGGGTGACCAATGAGGTCTGAATTGGTCTGTAATAAGGTTGGCACCGATAAGGGGTTGATAGATATGAGAGTGTGGACGAGTAAGTGTGTGGGTGAGTGTGCTAGTCTGGCAAAAACAACCCCCTACCTCCTCGTTGGTGCCGGACGGCCACGCTGTGGGGAGCAGTGCCCTGGGGGGAGGGCCAATTTCTATTGGCCATTCCCTTCATGGCGTTTGTAGCCACCATAACGGCCAAATGGGGGCTCTGGAAGGGTGCGAGGGGCTGGTAATCCCTCCACCATCAAATAAATTACCACGATACCACGGAAAATAAATCTAATTAAGCTTGTGTCGGAGGCCCCGGAGGGACAGGCGTCCATGATGTCTTCTGGGGAAAAAAACATTTGGCGGAGCCAGGAGATTTAATCTTTGCCCTCGGGGTTCCTCCAGAAATAACAAAAAAAACCACTGCAGGTGGCCGCGTGAAATGTTCGAACACTCACTGCAGAGGAGAGGCTGCCACTCCTCTGTCGGAAGCTGGACCGGTACCGCCTGGATCTCTGTGGTATTCAGGAGGTCCGGTGGACCGGCTCTGGCTTCCGCCACTATGAGGGGTGGACAGTCCTCTACTCGGGGCAGGAGACTGCCAAACAACAGGGAGTCGCTCTTCTTATGAACAAAATTAATGAAGGTGGTGTGGGCTCGCCTTCCCATCAACCAGAGGCGAAGAGTGGTGGTTCTGGTTACTTATGCCCCCACCAAAGACGAACATCCGCGGAGGGATGCAGGCAAAGCCGATGAGTCAGATGCCTTCTATAACTTCCTGTCCCAGGTGCTAGCTAAAGTGGCCCCTCGGGATAGAGTCATCTTGTTGGGTGACTTCAATGCTCGAGTTGGTCATGATGCTGACACCTAGTCTGGAGTGATTGGGAGGCATGGGCCAGATCAGCTCAATAACAACGGTCGGAGGCTGCTAGATTTTTGTGCAGCCCATGAGCTTGTAATTACCAACATGCTGTTCTGGCATCAGCGCATCCACACAACATCATGGATGCATGCTGGGTCAAAGCAAGAAAATCTGCTGGACTACATAATGACGGAACGGCGGATGTGCGCCCATGTCCTTGAGACCAGGACCTACCGTGAAACTGATCTGCCCACTGACCATCGACTTGTCATCTGTAAGATGCACCTGCCATTCTTCCACTCCGGTGATGGGTGTACACCCAGGACCCCATTCAAACCCATAGTGGCATGGTCTCAGCTAGCTGATACAAGTTTATGTCGAGAGGAAATGGGCGAGGTTTAGGACTGTCGCTCATTCAGCTGCAATGGGTGCGTTGGGTATACGGTCCAGACCTCCCCAGAGACCCTGGCTGACAGAGGAGGTATTCAGGCTGACTGAGAAAAAGCAAAAGGCCCACTCTGCTTGTCTATAGTATCCCACATCAGATAATGAGGAGGCTTACCACAGCCTTCGCTCGGAGGTTCGGAGAGCCGTGAGGTGCTGCAAGGATGGGTGGTGGTCGCGGGTTGCTGAGGAGATGGAATCTGCCTCAGTGGCCCGCGATCACAAATCATTCTTTAATTCCATCAAAAAGTTACTTGCAGTGCCATACCTATTGCCATTATTAGGGGAAAGAACAGTTATCCAATCTCCGACCCCCAGGAACAGGTTTGCAGATTTTCTGAGCATTTCAGTGAGGTCCTGGGGGAGGGGAAATCCCTCAGCCCGGAAAAGATCATGGGGCAAAGTTGTGATGACCCTGCTGAGGCTGCTGTGCCTCAAATATTGGAGGAAGAAGTCACCCCCTGTGAGTGGCTGGCTGGGGTGCCATCTGTTGAGGAAGTACTGAAGGAGATCCAGAGTCTGAGACGAGGAAAGACACCGGGCAGAGATGATCTCCCAAGCGAAATGCTGAGGGAGGGTGGCGTTTGTGCACAGACTCCCTACATGACATCATAAGAACAGTCTGGACCACTGGACGGGTTCCACAGGATTGGAAGGATGCCCTGGTGGTCCCCGTCTTTAAGAAGGGGGACCGCACAGACTGTAACAACTACAGGGGCATCTCACTCCTCAGTGTGCCGGGAAAGGTTCTGTCAAGGATTATTCAACATCGCCTTGCTAGGCACGCTGAGGAGAGGCTTGCGGAGCACCGATGTGGTTTCAGGAAAGGGCAGTCCTGCACAGATGCCATATTCTCTGTATGTCTGCTACAGCAGATATGTAGGGAATTCCAACAAGACCTACATCTCTGCTTTATTGACCTGGTCAAGGCCTATGATACCATCAGTAGGCCTGGGATCTGGGTTGTTCTTCGTGCTTTCGGAGTCCCTGACTGTCTGCTCACGACCATTACGGACCTTCATGATGGTGAGCGGGCCTGGGTAAAGCTACGTGGCCAGAAGTCGGAGTCAGTCATTCCCTGTTAGCCCTGGGGTGTGAAAAGAGATGTCCTCTGGCCCCCACATTATTTAACATGTATTTCGACCCTGTAGTTCGTAAAGCCTTCGATTGCTTCTGGTACAGATACAATGGGAGGCAGTTGTGGAGATAGTGGAGAGTTTCCCATACTTGGGCAGTGTGCTCATGACCGGCTCCGGTTTGACCGAAGATGTCTCACTCCGAATCAGTCAAACCAGAGCGGGTTTAGTTTGCATGTTCACCACAGGTACGTGTGGCTAATGCAGACCGGATAACTTGTAAAACATGATTTTGTTTGGTGTTCTAAAATCTTAACACATTTTCTCATTGCCAGAAAGCATAAAACCACTTGTTATATTTTGAAACCCGCAAGAAAGGTCCCATATTGTAAAAAAGAAAATGTGTTTGAGAAGGCGCTTAAAAGTAGGTCAAATCTGCAAGGGGTGTGGGTGGCGGCGTTCCAGGTGGTGGAGGAAACGACGCAATGGCGATCGTGGTCCTGACTCTCTCGGGTGTCGACAGGTGCTCCTGGGTGGAGCTGCGGAGAAATCCGGTGGCGGGTTGGGAGCACGGAGGGAGTCAGGATGATGCCAGAGAGAGAGAGAAAGCGGATTTCGCTGCGCCTGTAAATTGGCTCCGCCTACTGCTCACAGGCCCTACCCACTTATCCTGTTAGCTCCGCCCACTGCGCTGGTAGCCCCGCCCACTGTTCAGTTAACTCCACCCACAGCTCTCAGGTAGCCACGCTGACTGCTCAGGTAGCACCGCCCTTTGAGTCGAGCACGCGGTCAGAATATTGTAAACTCGTGATAAAATACTGATTGATAGGCGGGGGGGGGGGAGACCCTGGGACAGATTTTCCCAGCCCACCGGGACTGTCCTGGCCAATGCGGGACATTTGGCAACCTTCGGTTTTCAGGTTTATTTTGCTTTTACAATCGGGAAAGATGCCTTGATCCAGCAGTGGATGGAACATAACCGAGGGAAGATACTACTGCTGATGACGACGATGATGAAGTCGACGAATGCCCGCTTGCGACAATTCGCCGGCATTGTGTGCGTCTCTCTCGCTCTCTCTCAAACATAATTCCCATCTGCTGGTGTTTGATTTGGACACACAAAAAATGCCATTGTGGCCATTCGGGAGGGGTCTTCAAAAGTGCCGGCCGCGGACAAAGCGCGCAGAGGTTGAAGGAGGGATGGGAGGGAGGGAGGGATGAGAGGGAGGGAGGGAGGGATGGGAGAGATGCAAACCAATCTCCCGGCAAATCCGTCAAGTGGAATTCCGCGCAGCGTCCTGCATAAAGACACTTTGCCTCCACGGAGCCGAGGTCGCAATGGTTATGGCCCCAGTGTCCTCCATATGTCACCGGCTCTCAGACACCTGTCCCGTGTCGAAGTTGTTGACCAGTGTGTCATCATGGCTGGGGGTGGAAGGGAGGGAGGAAGAGGGCATATGCTGAGTGGACAGTGAAGGGGCTTAGAGCAGACATGGAATGACAAGGCAGGGCAATCGCCGCAGATATCAGCAGCGGGGGTTTATTTTCCGCGAGCTCTCTTTAAACAAAGGTCCGCCTGGGTCTGAGTTATGTTTCTGATTCTCAGGCATGGCCCGTTCTCTGTAGGCGCAGAGAAGGAATGCCATGTGTACACTGGACTAGGTGATGTGTTGGGCCATGTCCCATCATGCGATTGAGAAAGGGCCATTTGCACGAAACTGTCGCCTCAATCAGAATCTTTATGATGTAGGAGGAATCCGATGAGCGATGAAGCTCGTTTTTCACAGATGCCCAGTGAAGGGGCAAGGGGTCAGAACGTGACAACAAGAAATACAAAAAAACACAATAGGAGTGGAAAGTATAGGAAAGGTTAACGAATCCCTTAAAAATATTCAATATTGTTTTTTTTTTTACCTCCAGATCTTTGAACGTACGGACATGTATGTATGTTGAAATTATTTCGCACCGCACGTAGCCAACCGTGCTAATCGGAGGTGTTTCGTGAGTCCTAGTCTTGTGCACCACTTCTGAGCCATGCTCCATCCACAGTTAGATGAAATCCTCCGTATGCTGCCAACACTTTGCGCAGCCTTCGCGATGCCGCGAGCCCGTCTCTCACTCACCGCTGCACGTGAACGGACCTCATTCGTCCACAACACAGGTTCTGTGGGGTTAGATCGCGTAAATATGTGTCGTTAAAACCCGCCACTACCCGACACAGCCAACTAGTAAGGGTTGTCACGTAAACAGAACGTGGCCAATTCGTCACTAGGACAGCACTAACCGGTGTGTTGGAGAGCCAAGCCACAACATTTACAATCTGAGTACGACGTTTCGCCAGTAATTACAACTAGCTTCATCAGGCGACAGCCAGATTTGGCATGTTCTGTTTACGTGATAACCCTTACTTATTGGCTGTGTCGGGTGGTGGCGGTTTTAACGACACATTTATCTTCACGCGATCTAACCCAAAACGAAACCTATATTATGGATGATGATATTGGTCGCGAAAGCCAACGGATCTCATCAATCATTATTATTTTATTTTTATTAATTTTAAGTTAATTTCATTTTTTACCTATGTGACTTTACCGAAAAAGCTAAGAGCATGGATCTCATTGGCTCTGTATCCGTGGATGTGTCCCCTCCTTTCGCTCCCGTTCTGTCACCCGTATCGTCCACTCCGCTTCATCCCTGCCAGCGATGTGTCCTCCCCAAGCCCGTGTACTTTCATTTGCAGGCAATATTTCTGCGGTTGATCATTGTTTGCTTGTTTTTTGGTTGGATTCGTCCTGTCGTGTGTAATGGAAATGTTCATCTCTGTCCCTCCAATTATAATACGACTGGACATCTGCGAAAACTCGTGCACGTCTGTGAAAAAGAGCTTCATAGCTCATCGGATTCCTCCGAGTCTAAATAAATATTCTGATTCTGAAGATGTTCAAACCGTCAATAGACACTTGTTGGTGTTTGAACATCCTATCGCCCCCTGTATTTCTGCCGAAGTGTAAAGCCGACATTATTGTTTCATCATTTTGATAGCTGCAAAACAATGAGCCCCATAAACGCATCCCCTTCACCGCCGACCCGACAGAGCCAATAAAATCGCTTTCTCACGTCATGGGACAAATATGCCAATTGATTTGTTTGTTTTTTCATTTTAAAATCAAGCAAACCTTTTATTCGCTGACGTTGTCGATTGGGCCGCGTTTTACTCTGGAATTTGAAAATTGCTTACAGGGTCTCTCCACCACACACACACACGCACGTGCAGTAGAGTGCGCGCGTGTGTGTGTGCACGAGTGTGATCAAACATATAGTACCTGGTTAGGTGTGTCAACCAGGCAGACAAAGGCGGCCGGGCGTGGTGCTGGCCACCCACCCCCTCGTGTGCTGTGCCGGCCTTGAAAGGTGCTCGCTAACAGTCTAGTCAGGCAATACGGGGGATCGTTGTCTTTCTTAAAATGTGCAAATGATGGAAGCAGGTGGTCCAATTGTAAGGAGGCTTATTGTCTAATTAGTTTTCAACCAATCGGGAGTGAGCAGGGGGTAAATCCCTAAACACTTTCGACTGGCCGCAGAATATCGGGAAGCACTTGACAGAAATTCAAGAGGGCTTTCCTTACCACCACCTCAACGAGCCCCAGTGGGACACTGCTGTCGCTGCTGCTGCTGCAGCTGCCGTCACAGTGGCGGTGTGTCGCGTATCCAGACGGTCGCTGGTTCGATTCCATCTCCCGGGCGTTCGAACAATCGGTGTGGGGGGAGGGAGGGTGCAAGTTCGGTTTCGTGTGGTGGGGTAAAGTGTGGGGCATCGCCACCGCTTCTGATGGAGCCGTCTGGCCGGTCGGGACGAGTTGGTCGTCTTGTGCTGACGCTCTTCAGAGGGCCTCTCCAGAGCTGCCCTCCGGCAGTGGCGTGAGTGGGCACTTGCAGGGGCTGCGCATTTACCACTCTACCGAACCCCAAACCCGCATTGTGACTTTCGTAACCAACTTGATGAGCACACAATGTGTGTTGCTTTGGGTTTGTTTTCCACATGGTTGGCATTTCTGTAAACAGAAACATTTATAATCGTATATATTTAATCCTGAAAATGCCAAAAATGAATTACTCATTGACCTCCTCCGTCGCTCGTAATTTATAACTGAACTTCCAACTTGATACACCCACAATAGAGGTTTCTTGGGGGGGTTAGATCGCGTAAATATTTAAATGTGTCGTTAAACACGCCACCACCCGACACAGCCGATAAGTAAGGCTTGTCACATACACAGAATGTGCCATTCCGTTCCTGGTTAATTTATATTTACGCGATCTAACCCCCCCAAAAAAACCCTCTATTATGGATCATATTGGTCGCGAAAGCCCAACCTGTTAAAATGTGCAGTGTTCTAGAGTGCTGATTAGCGCGCACGCACACGTGTTTATTAAACCGTGATTTTTTTATGGCTATGACCATATCACTCGGCTGGTAAGATCTCGGGAAGCTAAGCAGGGCTTTAGCCTGGCGAAGTGCTCGGATGGGCCACCTCCGCAGGTTCTATCGGCTGCTGCTGCTGCTGCCGAGGGGGCTGCGTGGTTATCAGCAGAGGACAGTGCAGCATTGTTGTAGCGTACTACGCGCCAAAGGTCTTTGTGTCTTCCCGCCGTCACAAACCCGCACTGACCAGCCTGGTGAAGTATGGTGAAAATAACCCCTGCGACTCGCACACGTACTGCGAAGGCATTCATCCAGCAGTGGATGGATAATGGATGATAACTTATCATTGATGACGATGACGGTGATAATGGTGACGAAACCATTTTGTACAATACACTTCCACCTAAAAAACACTCCAACCTTTAAATGTAGAATTGACCAAACGCCCAAATCAGCACCGACCTGGAGACTCCGTGTTCGACTCTCCTGGACAAATATGAAAGATAGGAACAATTTGTAGCATTTGTTTACGAAATAAATACGATTATAAAAGTGAAAAATATCGGACACAGAATACATTTGCAATTGATTTAAAATTCATAGAGTATTGATTTCGTTTTTACTCCTTTGGCTTTGGATTCAATAATCTGGATTTAAACCAAAAAAAACCTGTCACTCTTCATGGGGGTGCGTTTAAGACGCATTGTGATTTACGCATTTTGATTTCTCTCACGTGTGCGGCTTTAAAGATGCATTGCCATGAGTGGGTTGTAATTGCAAGTGGGATTCTTTCAAGCCCAGGAATCACTTACATACCAATTTAGTTATTGCAAGTGACGCAATATGCGGTGTCATGTCGAGTGAAATGATCTGGTCTAAGCTCCTAAAAATATATATTATTTGGCAACTTCATTTAATATTTGTGTCTGTATATGAGTGCATGTGTTGCGTATGCGCGTATGCCAAGCGTGGTGCTGGCCACCAACCTCCCTCGTGTGCCGTGCCGTCCTTAATAGGCGCTCGCTAACAGCACTTGCCCCGAAAGTCTGTTCGGGCTATGCGGGGGATGTTTGTATTTATACATCTGAGCAAGAATGTATCTGCCCGTACGTGGGGAGCGCTGGCGCGAGTTCCATTCCCGCTCATCAACAATAACGGTGGCAAACATTTTAATTTTTTACACCCATCCTCGGCCTCCCCTAGGTCGACTCAGCCTCCGATCAGCACGGTCGGCTACGTACGGTGCATAATAAAAGTTCAGCATACAAACGTACAGCCTAAAAGGCGTGTCTGGTGCGGTGTGTTAAAACGCCCGCGTGTTAACTTGATCAGCACTGGAGACACATCGGTGGCACTGACCACACCACCTCCCGTGCCGGCCTGAATCGGTGCTACTCGCTTGCCCCGACAGCACTTGCACCAACAGTCCGCTGAAGGCTGTACGGGGGACCTTCGTCTTTGTGTAGCGTGACCTTTGTCCTTGCACGGGCGATGTTTCGATCGCTGTTCGCGTGCGCGCGTGTAACGCGACTGCGTCGCCGCGAGATCTGCAGGCACGATGTCCCCCCTGCCGATGCCAGCTTCCCAGCAGCAAGTTGGCGTAATAGCGGCGTCGCGCCCAGGCGTCTCGCCAACCCTCCACGCCGAGGAGGGCCGCCGTTTGACGGCGAATTTTTGTCCAAATCTTCAAACAAACAAAAAACATTACAGGCAAATCACCCCCAAATTGGATTACGTTCACCACTCTCATCGCCCTCTCTACTGGTAGACCCAGTGCCCCCCCCACGTGCCGTCATCAGCGCAGGGACAGCTGCCGCCGGGGGTGACCTTTGTTTTGATTCAGAGGAGATGCCGATGGAGCTGCTGTGGCATTGAAGCACGTGCCATGTAAATGCCAATTTTACAATAATCATTATTGTTGTTGTATAAAGCGACCAAAAAAAAGTTCCACGGTTATGGTCCGAGCGGTGAATTTCCCCTTCCATCTGCCGCTGCGTGAACGATTTTCTAAGGGATTTGAGGAGGCTTTGCTGCCCATCGCTGGCTTATGGGCGGTTAATCCCCGCAGCTTCTCGGTGACACTCGTGATCCCGGCAAAAACAATCGGCCTTATGCCTTCGCTCTTCCTTGACGCGACACCACGGAGAGAGGGGGGGGGGCAGGCTCCCTAGCGATGCGCGCTGGCGGGAGATGGGGGGGGGGCAACGCAGGAGGGTGGTGGAGATGGTGGCGGAGATGGTGGTGGAGATGGTGGTGGTGGTGGTTGTGGTGGTGGTGGTGTTGGCGGTGGTGGTGGTGTTGGCGGAGATGATGGTGGTGGAGATGGTGGTGGAAATGGCGGCGGTGGGGGTGGTGGAGATGGCGGTGGTGGTGGTGGTGGAGATGGCGGTGGTGGTGGTGTTGTGGGCGTAGATTGATGGTGGTGGAGATGGTGGTGGAGATGGTGGTGATGTGGGTGGTGGGGGTGGTGGGGTGGTGTTGGCGGAGATGATGGTGGTGGTGGTGATTGTGGTGGGGATGGTGGTGGTGGAAATTGCGGCGGTGGAGATGGTGGTGATGGTTGGGGTGATGGTGGTGATGGTGGTGGTGATGGTTGGGGTGATGATAGGGGTGATGGTGGTGGTGATGGTGGTGGTGATGGTGGTGGGGACGGATGCGCCGGCGGGTTTGGAAGCGAGGATGGCGATGGTGGTCGGGTGGTGGAGGGCCGCTTCGTCAAGCTCCCTCGTGGACGACGCCGCCCCTCGTTTGCCGGCACGGCCGCCGCCGCCGCCGTCACCGCTGACTCGCAGCACGTGGCCCGATTCCCGTGACGGGCAAAGCGACTCGCGTCCCACTCTCCCGAGGCTCCCGGCAGCGATCGCCTCCGCGCGGCCGCTGTCCAACGAAACGCGCCTTGGGCCGAAAGGGGCGATAATCCCGTCGGAAGGCGTTGAGCGTCGACGTTTCCATCCCCCCCCCTTTATGGATTCGTTCCGGTTGCCCGGGGTGTGTGGGTTGGGGCTGGGGGGTGCAGTGCGGCGAGCGGCCGCTGCCCCCCCCCCCGATGCTGTTTGGTGTCTGGGCCCTCGAAAAATAAATCCGTAAACGGATCTCGCGTGCAACACCTCGGGTCGTTGTCAGGCGACAACCGGTTGAACCGGTAACCGTTCTCGTGATCGGTTACTGGTTTTGAGAGCGGGGAGGGGGAGGAGGGAGGGCATGGCGGGGGGATCGTTGTTTAATCGGAATAGAGTTGTTTTTTTGTTAAACTTCAACTTTTTGTTGTTGTTATAATTTAATCGAAATCTTCGTCGCGGGAGCGCCGGGTCGGCACTTGGCACGGGCTTCTCAATGAGAAGGCAAAGGCGCGGCCCTGCAACTGCTTGTCCACTTCACGCTGCTGCCGGCAGAAGGGGCCTCTACGTGGACGGAACTCTAGAGGGTATTTGGTCTACTCTTCCACGACGATCAGACTTTTGGGGCAAGTGCTGTGAGCGAGCACACGAGGGGGGAGGGGGTGGTTAGCCTGCAACACGCCCGGCCACATTTGTCTCCCGATTGGCGATGTTTACACACCGCACCAAGTACTCATTTGAGGTTGCGTCAACCGAGGGGAGACCCAGGACCAGTTCAGATAATCGTCACCGGTGTTGGCCGTGAGCGGGAATCAAACTCGGGTCGGGGATGTTCGTAGCACAGCGCGCTAACCGTTGCGCCACGTACACGCACACACACAAAAACACACAGACACACAGACACACACACAGACACACAGACACAAACACACACAGACACACACATACAGACACACAAACAAACACACAGACACACACACAGACATAGACAGACACACACAGACACACACACGCACAGACACACACACAGACACACACAGACACACACACGCACAGACACACACATACAGACACAGACAAACAGACACACACAGACACGAAGCCGTATCCCCGATTCATCCCTGGAGGCTGGCCCATCAGTGCCCCGTACAGATGGCTCCCCTGGGCCAGCTAAGATAACAGCAGGTATGCATGACCACATTTAACTCTTCGTTAATTCGGAACAGACGCTCGCTCTCTCGCTCGCTCGGGCACTCTTACTGCCCTCTCTGATGTATTGGAGTTTGCGTCTCTCCCCCCGTGGTCCCGTGGATTTATTTTTCTCCTCCGGGATTCCCCTCCCCCCGCCTCCTCCACATTTAGAACCATGCGTTGAGATTGCCTTGAACGATTTTGCTGCTATAAATTTCCACGCGATAAGCCACTTTTTGAGTTATCATGCGTGGCCAGGTCGCTTCTGAGAAATACGTGAAAACCTCAGTGGCCTTTGCCTGGTAAGATAAAACATCATTTCCGTTACGCAAAACTTTTAAGTGATTTGTTTACCTTTCTTGAACTTTACAATCATATCGTGATTTTTTTTTACATTTATTTCTCGTAACGTTCTCATCCCGTGCCCCCCCCCCCCCCCCCCCATTCTTTACTGGACATCTGCGGCAAAAAGTTTCTTCATAGCTCATCGGATACCCTCCTACAGCCGCGAGGATTACTCCCATTGAGCCGAGTGGCCGCAACTGCCGTGCTCGGCAATTGAAGTCAGCGGCAGTCGCCCCCCACCAAGAGGAGAGAGGGGGGGCGGTCACTCCTCACGCGCTCTTTGAGATGCGCGCGCGCTTCCGTTCCCCTTCCGATGTTAGGAGCTGTGGCACGTTTATTACATCGTGTGGATTGACAACAATCATTTCCACTATGAGACAGCTCCTTTACCAGTGGCAAAATATAGTGATAGGATTTTTACCCTTTCAACTGGTACAAAAACTGACACCTTTTTGCAAGGCATCATGTTTGCAATAACCACAACACAAGCAGTCAAAATGCAAACAAAAAGAAACAACTCTGATAATGATAATGATATGCACTGTCCTTGAAGTTGATTGGTCCACACCCGAGACAGCTTTTCTTGTCTCCATTGTTTGCATTTTGACTGCTTGTGTTGTGGTTATTGCATAAAGGTGTCAGTTTTTGTACCAGTTGAAAGGGTAAAAACCTATTACAACAATCATTTCTTTTAGGACTGCTGATTGTGTTTGAGTTTGTTGTCCCTCCCCCCCGCACCTGCGATGGCTACGTACGGTGCCAAGGAAGTTCAATGTACGTAAACTGCGTTTCAAACCGCTCTAGACCACGCGCATTGCGGAGACGGAGCGATGAAGTCGGTACACGTGCTCTGGGTTGGTAGCTACATCGCTGGATCGTGAGAAATGGCAGCGGGGGTGGGCAGGGGGGCGGGAGGCCTTTATCCAGCAGTGGATTGACCATGGCTAACGATGGTGATGGTGAAACGTTCGGTTAAATGTCGGCCAAAATGATCGAAGTGCATGCCACTTAGAGCCTTGCTTGGCACGCCGACTGAGTTTAATCAGCGACGACAATAAGAAGAAGAATGCAGAATTATTTAATTGATGATAATAATTAAATGGGCGACAATTAAAAAATATTTCAGTGATAATAATAATAATGTAATGTTATTTAATCGGCGATCGGAATGATTTAATCGGTGATAATTATTATTAATTACGGAAATAATAATAATAGAGTCAGCGATAATAATTATTACGTATTCAGCGATAACAATAATTTAATCGACGATAAGATCAATAATTTAATCAGTGATAATAATTGTCACTTAATTGGCGTTAACAATAATAATCAGTCAGCAAAACAAAAAATTACGACCAAATCAGCGATAACAATAATTCCATCGGCGATAACAATAATTTAATTATTGATACTAATTGAATCTGTGATGATGATAATAATGTAATCAGTGATCATGGCAACAATAGCGGTGTGTGGCCGGCCAGCGCCGAGACTCCGAGGTCTGGGCACCCTTTTAGCGCTGGTTTTTTGTTCGTTCTCTTCGCCTATGGGGTTTTTTTTATGCAAAAAGACCACCCCCACCTTGGATAGGTTTGTCCAGTCCCTCTAAAGGTGCCAGGTGCCTAAATAGCGGCACAACTTCACACGAAAGTTTCCATCGTATCGGGTCAACTTTCTGATGGAGTTACCCTGCCCCCCCCCCCAACACCGCCTCCCCATCCCCTCTTCCACCCCCGCCCGTGACGGACAGACAGACAGACACAAAGCTGTTGCACAAACGCTTCGACTTCAGCCCGGCGAGCGTTAACGACTTAAACTTTTCAACAACAAAAAAAATGCCGCTTTGTTGCTAACGACCAAAGGACGGCAAATCTCGCTCTGACCCGCGCTCAAAATCTCCCCGCTTGTGAACCCTTCCCGCCCGTCTTCTTGCGGAGGTCACATGCCACATCACTCGGGCTAGTATTACTGATGAATGGCCTCACGATTTGAGACGCGTGTTTTCTTTGCGGGCTTGCAGGCGCGTCTGTGCCCTTCGCTCGGGGTCCGCCCACGCACCTCGGCGCCCTGCCTCCCTCCCCTTGCGTCCGAACGCTTGCAGATGACCGCTGCCCACCGGTGTCGCGATGTGCTTCTGCCGCGCCGGGCTGTGTAGGGTCCTGCAATGTGAAATGTCACGCGCGCGTGCTTGTGCCGTTAGGTCGACACGGCCTCAAATGCGTACCTGGTGCCGTGTGTAAACATCGCCACTGGGGAGACAAAGGCGGTCGGGCGTGGTGCTGGCCGTCTACCCCTTAGTGTGCCGTACCGGCCTTCATAGGTGCTCGCTAACAGCACTTGCCCCAACAGTCTGTTAGAGGCTATACGGGGGTTCTTTGTTTGTGCAGCGGCGTATGCCCAACTTCTGTATTGGTACGTGTGATATTATTTTGTGGGTCCGCAATTGATTTTATTTTCTCTCTCTCTCTCATTGAGCCACTATCATTATTGTTGCAGCTCACCGGTAAGCTTAACAAGAACTAAATCGAACGCTGCAAATTCGACACAATTAAAACACACACACACGTGTCTAGCCAAACGCACAGACACACACACGTGTCCAATTGCCAGGGTCACGCGTCTCTTATCCGCGTGTCTTCACGTACAGGACGCGCGACAGTTCCAATTCGTGTGGCCGCGTCGGGTGGCGGAGGGGCTTGGCAACACAGAATTGGGCATAGTATTCCGTGGCCTAACCCAACATGAGATGAACACCAATCGTACTGCCGGTTGAGAACACTTCCGTGCGTTGAGTCTTATTTGGTGGGTGTTATAAAGGCGCTTCTCAAAATGTTGGCAATGGTGGGCCCCGAATCGATAAAACCCTCGCAACCTCTCTCTGCCCCCCCGCCCCTCCCCCCTCCCTCCCCGTCCCTCGCCCGACTTTCCCCCTGCCCCCCCACCCGCCCCTCCACAGCCCCACCCGCCCCTCCACTCTCTGCCTCCCCCCCCTGCCCCCTCTGCTGACAGGGCAAGGTGGGCCCATGCCCAGCTAATTATCGTGCTTCCAATTGGTGGGGGGGAGGTAATAAACATTACTCAGACATTGAGAGCGGAGCGGGTGATGGACCAAAATCTGACAAATTTTGGGAAGAACAAAAAATTCAGCCGTAAAAAATAAAACTCCCCAAGATTGATGAACGCACAGCGGGCGTCGCCCCTCGCTGAGAAACAGACGCAGTCGGTGCCCTGTACGGGACGATAACCCGCGGGTGAAGACGCATGGCGCCTTCTTTGTGGCCTTGTCTCAACCACCAGTGTGAGACGAGAGAACGCCGAGAGGCGAAGGGCATCACGGCGGAGCGAGCGCCCACGTATTCATTGCTCGGACTGAGCAGCTGTAACTCCGGGACCTTTTGTGGCAGTATCAAAATTATGAAAATATAGCAATTTGGCTTTACCCTTTTTGGGGGTGGTGGGGGCGGTGGGGGTGGCGGGCGGTAGAGGAGGTGGGAGATGGGGGGGGGGAATGGGAGGTGGGAGATGGGGGAGTGGAAGATGGTGGGTGGAAGATGGGTGGTGGGTAGGAGATGGGGGTGGAAGATGGGGGGATGAGAGAAGGGAGGGGTAGGAGATGGAAGAGTGGGAGATGGGGTGGGGGTGGGTGGGTGGGAGATAGGGGGGGGGGCATTTGCTTTGAGTCTTGGGTGGAGGTGGACACAAATCAGCATTTCTTGACCGGGCAGCAGAAAGAATCGTGCTGCTGCTGTGTTTGTATAGAGGAGGCGGGGGAGAGGATGGGGGGGGGGGGGGGGAACAAAATCCTGGTGTCAACACGGCCCCCATTTCTGGAAGGGGAAAAGAAAACGATAAAAAAAACTCCCTCCCCCCCCCCCCCCCAGGATTTGGGGTAAAGCCCTGGCAGACGAGAGGGGGCGAGAGCGCGGAGCGCGGGGCGCACACCACCTCCACCCTGCTGAGTGAATAAACCTTCCCTCTTCCTTGCTCTCTCTCTGTCGCCCTCTCTATTATTTTTGTTCGTGTTTTTTTGTTTGTTTGACGGAGGGCGCTCACGCTGCGTTGGCGGACTTGCGGTGCTCGAGGTCGCCCGTTCCGTTCGATCTCCCTGCGTGGCAGTTGGTGGTGCGATGTTAACTACCTCGCCTGGTATACAGGAGGTCGTGGATTCGATCCCGACCCTGACGCCTGCTGCTGTATATTTGGAGTTTGCGTCTCTCTCTCTCTCCCCGTGTTCGCGTTGATTTTGCTCCAGGTCCTCCGGTTTTTCCCTCCACGTTGAGAATCAAGACGATGCGTTTAGAGTATTTGCCTGCTATAAATTTCCACACGATAAGCCACTTCGTTGAGCTATCATGCGTGGCTAAGTCCTTTCTGCAAAATAGCTACTACATAGCATTATGTGGTAAAATAAAATAAAAACTTTTCGTTTTGAACTCGGTGCACCCAGAATGCACCCAGAATAGCACGGTTGGCTCCGTACGATGTGAAAGAAGTTCAACATACATACATCTTGGGAGCAAAGCAGGAAGACAAGCAGGATTTTGAGCCTGGATTGTCTGTTGATAAGCGGATGGCATGCATCACAGATGCTATGGGATGCATGGTTAAGCTAATTAGAGTTGAGCCTGGATAGTGCGTGGATGAGCGGCTAGCATGCTACCCCAGGTTATATATGTACATCGAACTTCTTTCGCACCGTACATAGCCAACCGCGCTAATCGGAGGTTGCGTGGCAAATCTACGCAGCGTTGAGGCCTGGTTGGTGCGTGGATGAAACGACCCCAGGGTTTGTAAGCGAGAGTCAACCCGTGCCCGGCGCAGCTTTGTGGAGCGCCCGCGCGTAGTCCCGTCTCTGCGTCGTCTCTTGCGTCGTCTGGCTTGGCGAGGAGCTCTTGTCCGGGACACGGCGTGGGTGGGGTGTGGGGTTGTGGGGTTGTGGGGTTGTGGGGGTGTGGGGTTGTGGGGGTGTGGGGGTGTGGGGTTGTGGGGGTGTGGGGTTGTGGGGTTGTGGGGGGGGGTGTGGGGGGGTGGGTGGGTGGGTGGGTAAGTGGGTAGGGTGGGTAAGTGGATGGGTAAGTGGGTGGGTAGGTGGGTGGGGTAGAGTGGGTAGGTGGGTGGGTGAGTGGGTGGGTAGGGTGGGTAGGTGGGTGAGAGAGTGAGTGGGTGAGTATGTGGGTATATGGGTGGGGTGTGTAGGTGGGGTGGGTGGCTACGTAGGTGGGTGGGTAAGTGAGTGGGTAAGTAGGTGTGTATGTGGGTGGGGTGGGTGGGTGAGCAGCTGGGTGGGCTTACGTAGGATGCGTCGCCAGTTCGGACGTTGTCCAACGACCAGGAAATACGCGAGGAACATAGCGGAGCGGCGGCCGAGGAACGCAACGCGACCGAGGGGTCACATCCGCCGAGGAGATGGAGCGACGTAATCGTGCTCGCGTTACCTTGAACCTCGCGTGCGCGCGGATTATTGCATCGCGGGATCGCGAGTGGTGGCGGGCAGTGCCTGCGGCAAAAGCCTTCATCCAGCAGTGGATTGAACACGGCCTCACGATGACGACGATGACACAGACCACGGCGCTACATTCCACACGGCATGTTTTTCGAACGCGAATTCTCGACTCGTTTTTTTGTCGTTGTTCATTTTACAAAACTTCTCTCTGAGCCCAGCCGAGCCCAAAAAATAATAAACCCATCACGCGCACGGGCTTGTGTGGAGTTCACAGCGCACGGGCTGGTGATACGGATCAGAAAATGTGGCTGTCATCTTTAAGCAAAACAAGCAGAGAATTGTGCCTGTGTGTGCCTGTGTGTGTGTGCGATTGTGTGTGTGTCAGAGTGTGTGTGCATGGGGAGCGGTAGTGTAGCGGTTAGCGCGCTGCGGTACGAACCCGGCGACCCGGGTTCGATTCCCGCTCATGACCAACACCCAGTGACGATTATCTGAAGCGATCCTGGGCCTCCCCTAGGTCGACTCACCCTCAAATGAGTACCCGGAACGGTGTGTAAACATCGCCACTGGGGAGACAAAGGCGGTCGGGCGTGGTGCTGGCCACCCACCCCCTCGTGTACCGTTGCGGCCTTCACAGGTGCTCGCTAACAGCACTTGCCCCTACAGTCTGTTAAGGCTATACAGGGGATCTTTGTTTTTGTGTGCATGGAGTACCTGATGCGTTGCGTAAAAACATCGCCACTGGGGAGACAAAGGCGGTCGGGCGTGGTGCTGGCCACCCACCCCCTCGTGTGCCGTTCTGGCCTTCGTAGGTGCTCGCTAACAGCACTTGCCCTCAACAGTCCGTGCAGGCTATACGGGGGACCTTTGTCTTTGTTTGACGGTGAGCCACAATCCGCTACTGCTGCGAGGATAACCCGGGGAGATTCCCGCTCACAACACCAGTGACGATTATAGTCCGAACCGGTCCTGGGCCTCCCCCTGTGTATATTCACGCTCAACTCGTTTCGGCTCCGCACGTAGCCAACCTGCTCATCGGAACTGCGGGGGGGGGGGGGAGGAAGGCAAGGTCGACCCAGTCTCTAATGGGTACCTGGTGCAAGGGGTGGAAACGGCGCCCACTTGGGAGACAAAGGCGGCCGGGCGCGGTGTGACATTATTGCTCGCTTAATGACATCATCCAAACCGCGAAGCGAGTGGAGCGTGGGCCATGAGCAGGAGGAAATGACGGACGGAGATTGAGAATAATAATAAAAATAAGAAGAATAAGAATAATAATAAGACTAATAACAAAAATAATAAGAATAATGATGATAAGAATAAGAAGAAGAATAATAAAAAGAAGACGAAAAATGAGAATAATGATAAGAATAATATTAATGATAATAATAATTATGAGAACAAGAAGAAGAATGACGCAGTGGCAGCAGCAGCTCTGGAATGGGACGCTCGAAAGAGGAGAGCGGTCGCCCGGTGGGAGGCAGCGCGCCACGTCGAACCTCGTCACGTGACGAGGGTTGTGATGATGTGGCTTGTAGCCAAACCTATGATGGTGATGGTGGTGATGGTGATGATGATGATGTGGCTTGTAACCAAACCGATGATGATGATGGTGATGATGATGATGGTGATGATGATGTGGCTTGTAACCAAACCTATGATGGTGGTGATGGTGATGATGGTAATGATGATGGTGATGTGGCTTGTAGCCAAACCTACGATGATGATGATGATGACGCGGTCACTGTTACCCCCCTCCCCTCCCCCCGCGCCCCCCCCCCCCCCCCGCCCGGTATGAGTTTAAGACCGGTATTGACAATGGCTCCACTATTCATCATAAATGTCTTTTTTTTGGTCGCGGAAGCCCACGTGTTACAATGACACACTATCGCTGTTATCTTGTATTTAACACAGTAGTGACACACTATCGCTGTTATCTTGTATTTAACACAAGACCGTAGTGACACACATGCGGCTCTGAGCGTTGGGCTCTCAGAGACCAGGGGCGGGAGAAGATCGCTGTGCACCGCAGTGACGATGTAAATACGCGAGGGTGTGAGGGATTACAGGGGCGGCTCGCGGAAGAGACGAGGAGGGCGGCGAGAGAAGGGTTTGGGTGCCCGTCTCGTGACAAGCGGAGAGAAAGTGCGCTCCTCGGGTGGTTAACGGATGGGTGAGTGGATGAGTGGATGGATAGATGGGTGAGTGAGTGGACGGATGGGTGAGTGAGTGGGTGAGTGGATGGATAGATGGGTGAGTGAGTGGACGGATGGGTGAGTGAGTGAGTGAGTGGGTGAGTGGATGGATAGATGTGTGAGAGAGTGGATGGATGGGTGAGTGAGTGGGTGAGTGGATGGATATATGTATGAGTGAGAGAGTGGACGGATGTGTGAGTGAGTGGGTGAGTGGATGGATATATGGGTGAGTGAGTGGACGGATGGGTAAGTGAGTGGGTGAGTGGATTAATAGATGGGTGAGTGAGTGGACAGACGGATGAGTGAGTGAGTGAGTGGAACGAATGGTGAATGAGTGGATAGATGAGTGAGTGAGTGAATGGATAGATGGGTGAGTGAGTGGACAGACGGATGAGTGAGTGAGTGGAACGATTGGTGAATGTGTGGACAGATGAGTGAGTGGGTGAGCGGATGCGTAAGGGAGGTGGGTGGGTGAGTGGCCGAACAAGTGAGTGGATGGGTGCGTGAGTGAATTGACAGGCGGGTAGGTGAGTGGGCCACGTGGTACCCACCTCTTGACAAGCGTAGATTGTAGAGTCGGCTAAGTCGACGCGGACACGATTTTGGCTCAAGATGAGATGGACAAAATCACACGGGAAGAAAGTTCAGTGAACGGGGTTGTTTTGTTTTTGTTTAACCACAGCTGAGAACTCGAGAGGCAAGGGGCTGGTCCCGTTTGCCAGAGTGGCCTGGGACATCGGTCTGCCGGCAGGGGGGCTGATGACCGCTACTGTGCGTGCGATCCCACTTGAGTAACGTGCGGTGTAGATCTCGAAATGGAAAAAACAAATTTGGGTCAGGGGTTGAGTTTGAACCCATCTCAGATCATTCGAGAGGAGGTCGCCTCAGGTGGCTGGGGCTTGTGGGTCAGGTCAGGGGTCAGTGGTGCCCATCTCGGATAAGCTTAAAGTCCACCCGGGTGGGGGAGGGGGGCTATAAGGGAGATTCGTAAAGGAGAGAAAATTCCACACGGACAGAAGAAAGAATACAGAATAAATAATACAATTTAAAACATTGGCATTGTTCGCTGTTGGAACCCGCTGACTCCGCCCATACTTGGCCATCACTGAGAAAGAGCTTCCAGGCTCATCGGATTCCGCGTCCGGGCTCAGTAAAAAAAAAATCTGATAAAAAACTAATATTCTGAACGGTGATGAACGTGAGAGGCATCAGAGCAGAGACTAGGCTAAGCTGTGCGAAGAGGAGAGCCAGGGATATGGAGTGGGCGTGGAGATGATGGCCCCGGGGCAGGAGAGAGTGCAGGAGGAGGCTTCTGTGGAGGAGGCTCGTGAAGGACGCTACTGGGCAGTTGGAGGCAGTCGCCCTCCAACAACAACGGAGGGCGGAGGAGCGACGCTCACAACAACGAGCGAAGCGTCGGGTGTCTAAAGCACAGCAAGTTGGCACAGCAGGGGGCACAAGTGGTGGTGCAATCGGCCACTCATCTCAGTCAGTCAACCCACGGCACCTGGGATCTGTCCCGTGACCTCCTGCTAGCGGGCATTCGACACTTCACGTGGCCTTCAAGGGCATTCAAGGGCACGTAGCCTGGCACAAGCGCCGTGGTGACGTCGCCGCTACTTTAGTGGCGAATGGCGGTTGTTGTTGTTGGTGTGTGTGTGTTGTGTGTGTTGTGTGTGTTGTTGTTGGTGTGTTGTGTGTGTTGTGTGTGTGTCTGTGTGTGTGTTGTTGGTGTGTGTGTGTGTTGCGTGTGTTGTTGTTGGTGTGTTGTGTTTGTTGTGTGTGTGTTGTTGGTGTGTATGTGTTGCGTGTGTTGGTGTGTTGTGTATGTGAACAAACTCGTACAACTTTATTAGCACACCGGGTGCAAGCTGCGGGGGTTGCCCTCTTTCTTTTCGGGGCGTCTCATGATGCGCCGAATATCGCCTGCGTGACTTGAGTTAAAGCAGCCGCGCGTCATCCGTCTCGCAGGGGGACGAGTTGGAGGCCCTGTTTGAAGGAAGTTGCGCTCCCTGTGTTTGCTCTGGCCCGAGTTTCTTTGGACAACACCTGCCCTGCGACCATTACTGATTTGCCAGGGGCACCTACCTAGCCCACCTTGTTGTTCAAACTCTCCCCGTGTGTGTCAAGGGAGCACCTGGCCACACAAGCCCTCTGTCTGCGCAAGGGCAAATTAATCACCCGACCCCTCTACGGCAAAGCTGGCTCCTAATACAGCCCGACAAGCCGGCAGGGTTGGGGTTAGACGGGGGGAGGAGTGCGTATTTGACACCGTCTGTGTGCACGTTTGCGTGTGTGTGTCTGTGTATGTGTTTGTGTGTGTGTCTGTGTGTGTGTGTCTGTGTGTCTGTGTGTGTGTCTGTGTGTGTGTGGCTGTGTGTCTGTCTGTGTGTCTGTGTGTGTGTCTGTGTGTGTGTGTCTGTGTGTGTGTCTGTGTGTGTGTGTCTGTGTGTGTGTGTCTGTGTGTGTCTGTGTGTGTGTGTCTGTGTGTGGTGTTGGCCACCCACTCCCTCGCGTACCGTTCCGGCCTTTATAGGTGCTCGCTAACAGCACTTGCCCCTATAGTCTGCTAAAGCTACACGGGGGATCTTTGTCTTTGTGTGTCTGTGTGTACCTGGTGCGCTGTGTGCCAACATCGCCGCGAATGAGACAAAGGAAGGCCGGGCGTAGTTGCTGGTCACCCACCTCCTCGTGTGCCATGGTGGCCTTCATAGGTGCTACTCGCTAACATCACTTGCCCCTGCAATCTGTTAAGGCTACATGAGGGACCTTTGTGTGTGCGTCTGTGTGTTGCGTAATCTGTGTGCGTGGAGAGCGGTGGCGCAGCAGTTAGCGCACTGCGCCAAGAACCCGGCTACCGGGCGTTGGTGCTGGCCCTGATTTGAATGTATTGATCATTTTAGGAATATAGTTTGGAGAGAATCGTAGAAGGTCATGGAAAACAAAGTCATACATTTTAATAGTTTGAGGGCAGAATAGAGCCCATCATCACTCCGGGGGTCCATAAAATTGATACCACTTTGTAAGTCGGTGGCGGTGTGTCCTATCGACGGACTCGGCCCTGCCATATGAATAAAGAATTCCCATCACTGGCTCTGCAGCGCTGTTAACAGGAGATGGGTCCCCAATGTCTGAATCTTCATTTGAGCCGGAACTCACGTTTGGCTAATTTGAGATTAATTGTATTTATTGAGCCATTGTGTTGATTGAGCCGTTGCATGGATTTAGCCGAGACACATCATGAACAGCAACGGTGGATTACGGCCGATAATGATGGCAGCTTGAATTTAAAACCTCCGCAGTGATATTTAAACGAGTAGAAACATAACACCAATAATTTCCATCGGGACAGAACAGTGAGCTCGCATACGAAACATAAGCCCCAGTCACGAAGAGTTATGTCAGACGATCCCATTAAACAGGAGCGAAAAATATATTTCCCCCAAAAGTCATGCCTGCTGTTTTAAATTTATTAGAGCTGTTTTATTTGTACGTGTGTGTGTAGGTGTGTGTGTACGTGTGTGTGTACGTGTGTGTGTGTACGTGTGTGGGGAGCGGTAGTGTAGCGGTTAGCGCGGTGCACTATGAACCCGGTGACCCGGATTCGATTCCCGCTCACGGCTAACACCAGTGACGATTATCTACACCGCTCCTGGGCCTCCCCTAGGTCGACTCGGTCTCAAATGAGTGCCTGGTAAAGTATGGAAAACATCGCCACTGGTGAGACAAAGGCGGCCGGGCATGGTGCTGGCCATCCACCCCCTCTTGTGCCGTTCCGGCCTTCATAGGGTGCTCGCTAACAGCACTTGCCCCAACAGTCTGTTCAAGGCTACACGGAGGTTCTTTGTCTTTGTGCACAAGTGCATGCTACACTTATTATATTTGTCATATTCATGTTTACATTATGATGCGATTAATTTAAATTAACATACAAAACAACATCCATGTATTTTATGTATGTACGTAAAATATTATATTCTATGACATGTTTTAAAAGTTACTGTATCATAATTTTACTTTAACCAGCTTGTAATTATTTAGTACATCATAAAATGTAACAAAAATACTTATTACATTCAAATTAATCCAATTATACAGAGCTGTATTTAAAATTGCAGCACGCATTATTATAGATAATATCATAATTTGCTTAATTTTTAATGCCCTTTAACCTTCATAATTATTGCTTATAAGAGATGACTTTTCTCAGGAGATGGAGTTATGAAATCAGTTCGTATGCGAGTGCTTGGTGGATTATTACATCGAACCTGGCCACCTGAGTTCGATTCCCGCTCACGGCCAACACCAGTGGCGATTATCTGAACCGGTCCCAGGCCTCCCCTAGGTCGACTCAGCCTCAAATTATGGAAGTAAAGTCGGCCGGGCGTGGCGCTGGCCACCAACCCCGTCGTTTGCCGTGCCGACTTTCATAGGTGCTGCTCGCTGACAGCACTTGCCCGGACAGCCTCTTATAGGCTATACGGGGCATCTTTGTCTTACATCTCAGGTTCGTGAACAGTGATTGACCAGGAGGGAGGCCTTCATCCAGCAGTGGATTGACCATGGCTGTCTGGTTCTGATATTCGTCACCATTATTGGTCGTGAGTGGGAATCGAATTTCAGTCGCCGGTTCATAGCGCAGTGCGCTAACGACTGTGCCACCGCTCCTCTCACACACATGTCCTCGCTCCACACACACACACGCGTGATTATTATAATAATAGGGCGCGATCCACTTGACGCACAGAGTACAGCGGCCCGCTCCTACGGACCAGACCGCATCAGCATATCTTGCTCATTAACTGTATAAATATTCCGACACAATGGTCCCCCATGTAACCCTTTACCTGAAAGGAATGCTTGTTGCCTTTTTTATTTTTGTAGACATTACGTAGACGTTACGCGGCAATTAACACAAGTTAATCTCCGCCACACAACCTCAACAGCAAATAACTGCCACCCCCACCACCACCACCTCAACACCACCACCACCACCCCAACACACCACCACCGGCACCACCACCACCCAACACGACCACCCACCACCACCCACCAAACACCACCACCACCCCCCCCACACCACCACCCCACCACCACACCCCAACTACACCACCCCACCACCCCCAACCACCACCACCCCAACTACACCACACCACCACCCCCACACCACCACCACCACCACCCCACACCACCACCCCACCACCACCACCACCCCACCACCCTACACCCCACACCACCACCACCCCAACACCTCCACCCCACACCACCACCCCACCACCACCACCCCACCACCCCACACCACCACCACCCCACACCACCACCCCAACACCACCACCACCACCCCACCCACCCCACACCACCACCCCCACCACCACCACTACCCCCACCACCACCACCCCACCACCCCACCACCACCACCCCAACACCACCACACCACCACCCCATGTTTTCCTTCGCCGAGGGTTTGGAGAATTCAAGTGGGAAATATTTTGCTCACTTGCGTCAGTCTGCGTTGTCATTGCTCGAGGCATGTGAGGATATTACATCACCGGGAATTAAAATTGCTAATTGTGAAGAGCTGGAGCGTGTGTGCAGGCGTCTGTGCAGTGCCCCGGGGAGACATTTCTCGAAGTTTCGCCCCGACCGAGAGCGAGGTCGCTTCTGAATAAAGAAGCAAGCCTCGTGTCTAAGTGGGGCCTCCCCCAGTAAGAAACGACAACAGTTGATTAGCTTTATACTCTTTGGTTCTTTCGGTAAAGTCACGTAGGTGAAAATAAAATAAAATATAAAAATAAGAATAATAATTATAAAATAAAAATTTAAATATATAAATCACGACATCTTTTTTTTATTCTTGTTTTCATATTTGTATTTCATTTTTTTCACCTAAGTGACTTTACCGAAAGAACCAAAGAGTATGGATCCTTGCAGTCATGAAAACTTATAATCTAGAATGTTTAGTTTTATTTGTGTAAACATTTGTTCAAGTAATGTTTTACTTGCCTATAATTTGCACTCCGATCGTGCGTTTTGTATTGATTGCCGTTGTAACGTACTGCCAATGCCCTTACTGGACATCTGTTTTTAAAAAAAAAAACTTTCTAGCTCTGCCGATTCCTCCAGTCTAAACACATGATAAACATTGTGATTCTGATCTCCCACTTCTTTGTTTGTCGAGAGGAAGGTCCCGCTACTTCGGGACGTTTTTTGGCCAAGTCCCGTGATTGAGCGTGTCGAGTACATCCGGAGAAATCTTCGTCGCAGGAAAACCCCAGCACGCGTCGCGGTTAGGGGAGTGACGCTCAAAGCTCCGCACGGATGCATTCAAGAATCCACCGCTTGTGTTTCCATCGGCGAGCAGTCTTCCCACCCCAGCGCTACCTGGCGAGGCTGGGACGCCGCTCATCGTCATGTCGACATCTCTCGCAAGGTCGCAACCCGTTGCACAACGGGATGCACTTCTCGCCACGAATAAAACCACACGGTGACACCGCCTCCCGTGTTCTCACTCAACAGCATGTACCGCCATCACGCCGAACTCCGGCCATCCTCGCGGCAGCAAGCGGATGTTGGCTCACCGTCAAAGAAAGACAAAGATCCCCCGTATAGCCTTAGCAGACTGTAGGGGCAAGTGCCACGAGCGAGTACCTATAAAGGCCGACACGGCACACGAGCGGGTGGGTGGTCAGCACCACGCCCGGCCGCCTTGGTCTCCCTCGTGGCGATGTTTTGCACACCGCACCAGGTAATTTGAGGCTGAGTCGATCTAGGGGAGGCCTAGGACCGGTTCAGATAATGGTCACTGGTGTTGGCCGTGAGCGGGAATTGAACTCGGGTGGCCGGGTTCGTAGCGCAGTGTGCTAACCGCTGCACCACCGCTCCCCACTAGCAGCAGCGGATGTTGGCGAAAACGTCGAACAAAGACACTCACCGCACCGCGTGGCGCTTTCAGATGCGTTTCTGCGACCGTCTGGAACGCTCTTCCTTCGGATATTTGGAAGCCACTGGGGCTATGCACTTTTAAATCGTCTTCTATAGGTTGACAAACTCATTCCTTTACAACTGCGTCTTTATACGCTTTGGTTCTTTCGTTAAAGTCACGTAGTTATAAAAAAAAATCACGACGTTTCGGGCGCAACACAAGCGTCCGTCATCAGGTGGGACAACCTCGCACCTCCGATGTGCACGGCTGGGCTACGTACGGTGCGACAGAAGTTAATTAACATGCAGATACATACGGGGGGGAGGGGAGGGCTACGTTTATACTTTTTGATGACGACTGGCAGTGGCATTTGCGGGAATGCGAAGGCAGAGGCAGGGAACTCCTTGCTGATCCACTGCTGGATGAAGGCCTCCCCAGGCCAACGTCATCATTATCCATGCTCAGTCCGCTGCTGGACGTAACGACAACAACAACAACCCACCTCGCGCCTGCGCACGCAAACAGAAGCCGTCGCTCCATGTCCAACGGTAAACGTAGAATACGGTAAACATTTAAAAGGGGGAAACATTACGCGTAGGAGTGGCTCGCGTCTGAGAGGACGCGCCCCAAGGAGACGGAGCGGTGTGCACGTGCTGGGGTGTGGGAACGCCGTAACGTTGCCGGGTTGTTGGAGGTGGCGGTGCCGAAAGCAGCTTTTGAGAAGGCCGTCAACCAGCAGGGGATAGAGCATGACTGACTGATGATGACGATTCACAAATACATAAAAATACAACAACCGCCGTTCGTCACTCAGTGGCGGTGGCGTCACTTGTGCCAGGCTAGGTGCACTTTGAGGCTATCGCGTGAAGTGTTGAAGGTTCGCTGGCAGGAATGAGGTCACGGAACAGGCCCAGGTGCCGTGGTTTGACTGACTGAGATGACCGGCAGTTGCAAAGACAAATATCCCCCGTGTAGCCTTAACAGACTGTCGGGGCAAGTGCTGTTAGCGAGCACCTATGAAGGTCAGCACGGCACACCAGGGGGTGGGAGGCCACCAATGCGATCGGCCGCCTTTGTCTCCCCAGTGGCGATATTTACACGATGCACCAGGTACTAATTTAAGGCTGAGTCAACCTAGGGGATGCCCGGGACCAGTTAAAATAATCTGCACTAGTGTTGGCCGCGAGCGGGAATCGCGAACTCGGGTCGCCGGGTTCGAAGTGCAATGCGCTAACCGCTACACCACCGCTCCCCACACCAACACACGCACACAGACTCGCACGCACGGTCACGCACACATTCACTCCTAGAAAAATCACGCTGGATTTGACTGACAGGTGAAAAAAATATTCCATAACAAAAACATTCGTCGCTGAAAATATTCGCTTTCTTTATTTTTAAATAACGACCGCGATGCCGAAAACACGTGTTGGGCAATGCCAGCGTGTGCGCAAGTTCATTGTGAATGAGACGCAGTCACAAAGACAAAGATCCCCGTATAGCCTTCACAGACTGTTGGGGCAAGTGCTGTTAGCGAGCACCTATGAATAGACACAGACACACACACAGACACACACACAGACAAAAAAAACTTTACAAAATGTTCCAGGCACAGCAAACCGGAGCTGGGATACATATTTTTTTTATCCCACGGACAAAATGTGGCGGCCACGTGTTTGGGCGAATGTTTGGGGAGCAGACATGACATCAGCTGCGCCGCCTCCTCCGTCTGCGCCACCAATTGAGAGTGAACGAGACGGGGAAGTGGATGGGGCAGTTCAAGCTTATTGGCAGTTCGACGAATCAACAACAACAACAAAAAGCCCCAAGGCATTGCTTCGCGGAAGCGTTTATACATTGTGGATGCATTACAGTTTAAAGCTGAACTAAAACTATAAACTATTTATTTATTTTTCGATTTAAAGCTTTCGTGACTGCAGGGATTCATCTTCTTGGTTCTTTCGGTAAAATCACGTAGAATGGAAATAATAAAATAATAAAAATAAAACATAAAATTATTCTCACGACGTTTCGGCTACAACGCAAGCAGCCGTCCTCAGGTGGAGAACATGTCTTCCATTCTACGTGACTTTACCGAAAGAACCAAGAATATATTTATTTATTTGACCAGGTAAGAGGCCCGCTGAGCTACGCATCTCTTTTTCAGAAGCGACCTGGCTGCCACAAATGATCGCTCAATGAAGTGGGCTCATCATCATCGTCATCACGTGGGAATGTTTAGCAGCCAAATACTCGAAACGCGTGATGTTGATGCGAAATGTGGAGGGGAAATCCCGGAGGACCCGGAGAAAAATCACGCGACCACGGGGAGAACGGCGCAAACTCTAAAAGCACAGCAGGCGTCCGTGTCGGGATCGAAGCAACGACCTCCTGTATACCGGGCGAGGTAGTTAACATCTCATACCCACCGTGGCACCGCGCCTCCATCACGATGTTTGATTTGCAAAGATGTTTGGAGGCGCTATAGCGCTTAAGGAATCTTCTTCACTCTCACAGGAGAACGCGAGTGCGCCTTGCGCTACGAACCTCAGCGTCGCGAGTTCGATTCCCACTCAAGGCCAACACCAGTGACGATTATTTAAACCGGTCTTGGACCTCCCCTAGGTCGACTCAGCCTCGAATAAATACCTGGTTCGGTGTGTAAACCTCGTTGTGTTGGCCACCCCCCTCGTGTGCCGTGCCGGCCTTCATAAGCGCTCGCTAACAGGACTTTGCCCCAACAGTCTGTTGTGGGGGTCTTTGTCTTTGTACGCGTGTGCTCACAACCGCACGATCACAGACTAAAATCCCCCCCCCCCACCCCAATTGGCCTCCAACAGACTGTTGGGGCGAGCGCCTCTAAAAGGCCCGCGTGGTCGCTCCACGCCACGCCTGGCCCGCCTTTGTCTCCCCAATAAGTGATCTTTTACGCATCGCACCAGGGACTCCTTTTAAGGTTGAGTTGCCCTAGCGGTGGCCCACAGGTTAATCGTTATCGTTGTAGGTCGTGAGCGGGAAGCGACCTCGTCTCGCCGGGTTCGTAGCGCAGTGCATTTACCACGGCTACAAAGACAAATATCCCTATATAGCCTGTACATACTTTTCGGGGCAAGTACTAGAAATACAAAGATCCCCCGTGTAGCCTTAACAGACTGTTGGGGCAAGTGCTGTTAGCGAGCGGCACCTATGAAGGCCGACACGGCGCACAAGCGGGTAGGTGGCCAGCACCACGCCCGGCCGCCTTTGTCTCCGCAGTAGCAAAGTTTACTACACACCGCACCAGGTACTCATTTGAGGCTGAGTCGGCCTTGGGGAGGCCCAGGACCGGTTCAGATAATCGTCACCGGTGTTGGCCGTGCGGTAACTGCTACACTAACGCTCCCCGCACGCACACACACGCACATACGCGTACACACACACGCACACACACGTACACACACGCACGTGCAACTCTGTTTTGTTGGCATCTTCACATTCCTCCAGATGTTACAATGGACCCAAGCAAACAGACGGAAGCATTCCTCCGTGCCGTGTTCGCGACGTCCTCGCGGCGCCTCGTGTGTGTGTCTGTGTATGTGTCTGTGTGTCTATGTGTGTGTGCCTGTGTGTCTATGTGTCTGTGTGTGTGTCTGTGTGTGTCTGCGTGTGTGTGTCTGCGTGTGTGTGTCTGTGTGTGTGTCTGTGTCTGTGCTGTGTGTCTGTACGTGTCTGTGTGTGTGTCTGTGCTGTGTGTCTGTGCGTGTCTGTGTGTGTGTGTGTCTATGTGTGTGTCTGTGTATCTGTGTGTGTGTCTACGTGTGTGTGTGTGTCTGTGTGTATGTGTGTGTCTGCAGACACGGCCTCATTGTTGTTGCCTACTGAAACCAGCCCGAGTGACCCCCTCGTAAATGTGACCCCCCCACTCCCACCCACCCCCCACTCCCCCCCCAGTCCCAGAGGTGTTAGTTTACTCCGTCAGCAACTTTTGTTCAACTCGTCCACG
This sequence comes from Lethenteron reissneri, assembly GCF_015708825.2. Taxonomy (NCBI): domain Eukaryota; kingdom Metazoa; phylum Chordata; class Hyperoartia; order Petromyzontiformes; family Petromyzontidae; genus Lethenteron; species Lethenteron reissneri. Next base: position 10,231,815 of record NC_083783.1, read on the forward strand.
TGCTCGTGAGGTCGACGAGAAAGCCCGTGGCACTTTAGGCGAGTCCCGCGGTCGGAGGTAGCTCTGCCATGTCCACTTCCGGGGAGTGCGCCTATCCCACTGAGTCATTCTCTGACGTCCGCTCAACTGAGGGGGTCGAACGCTTCGTCGAACGCTCTTGGTTATAAAAGGTTGCTTTGAGGTGCTCGCTCACAGCACTTGCCCCAACAGTCCGTGCAGGCTATACAGGGCATCTTTGTCTTTGCTGTGTCCCCCCCCCTCCCCCCACAGTCTGATCAGGTGAGTTAAGTCGGTCTTCGTGTTGCGCAATAGAGGTTGCGACAAAGCAGAAGAAGGCTGCGCTCGTTTGTTTGTTCAATGCCGTGGGCCGTCCCGTGGCAGCATCCTAACAATGGCCTGAGTGGAATAGCCCACTTGTTCCACCAGGGTACACGTGGTGTACTGGGGTAGCTGAGTCCACTTGTTCCACCAGGGTACACGTGGTGTACTGGGGTAGCTGAGTGGAGTGGCCCACTTGTTCCACCAGGGTACACGTGGTGTACTGGGGTAGCTGAGTGGAGTAGTCCACTTGTTCCAACAGGGTACACGTGGTGTACTGGGGTAGCTGAGTGGAGTGGCCCACTTGTTCCACCAGGGTACGCGTGGTGTACTGGGGTAGCTGAGTGCAGTAGTCCACTTGTTCCACCAGGGTACACGTGGTGTACTGGGGTAGCTGAGTGCAGTAGTCCACTTGTTCCACCAGGGTACGCGTGGTGTACTGGGGTAGCTGAGTGCAGTAGTCCACTTGTTCCACCAGGGTACACGTGGTGTACTGGGGTAGCTGAGTGGAGTGGCCCACTTGTTCCACCAGGGTACACGTGGTGTACTGGGGTAGCTGAGTGCAGTAGTCCACTTGTTCCACCAGAGTACACGTGGTGTACTGTGGTAGCTGAGTGGAGTGGCCTACTTGTTCCACCAGGGTACACGTGGTGTACTGGGGTAGCTGAGTGGAGTAGTTCACTTGTTCCACCAGGGTACGCGTGGTGTACTGGGGTAGCTGAGTGCAGTAGTCCACGTGTTCCACCAGGGTACACGTGGTGTACTGGGGTAGCTGAGTGGAGTAGCCCACGTGTTCCACCAGGGTACACGTGGTGTACTGGGGTAGCTGAGTGGAGTAGCCCACGTGTTCCACCAGGGTACACGTGGTGTACTGGGGTAGCTGAGTGGAGTAGCCCACGTGTTCCACCAGGGTACACGTGGTGTACTGGGGTAGCTGAGTGCAGTAGCCCACTTGTTCCACCAGAGTACGCGTGGTATACTGGGGTAGCTGAGTGGAGTGGCCCACTTGTTCCACCAGAGTACACGTGGTGTACTGGGGTAGCTGAGTGACACACGCCTGATGATGATCTGCACCTCACCGCATTCCCAGTTTGGTGGAGTTTCTGCATCTCGCAGCCAGTCGATGCATTTCTTCGTGCACACCAAAGGTCCCCCGTGTAGCCTTAACAAACTATTGGGGAAAGTGCTGTTAGCGAGCACCTATGAAGGACGGAACGGCACGCGAGGGGATGGGTGGCCGGCACCACGCCCAGCCGCCTTTGTCTCCCCACACAGAGCCAGTTACCGGTCTCGAGTACATAAAGGCGACTTCAGTGCACCAAGTCGCAAGCTCCGAGCTTTCAGACAGTCGGAGAGCGGCCGTGGTCACCTTGAATAGAAGAACCACGGGGACAGCAGCAGCAGCAGGAGGAGGAAGAGGAGGATGGAGCAGATGAGGAGGAAGTGAAGGAAGAGGAGGCATCGTCGCAGCGGCCAGCCATTTCACCACTCCGCCGCTCCTGACGCCATCATCCATCTCTGACTCAGCATATCTATTTAGACTGGAGGAATCCGATGAGCTCTAAAGCTCTTTCCCCCCCCCCACCCCCTCCCCCCGCACATGTCCACCTTCGATGTAAAATGACAGAAGAAGTCTCAGAGACTCCATCATCGTTCTCCCGTCCCTGTCGCGCCGACTTGGAGAGGGCAGCATGACACTTGATGACACTTCATCCAATCGTATCATACACACACACATATATACGTGTGTATGTCTCGTGTTGTTTTGCTGCTGTAACTTGCTGACCACACGCCCCATGCTGGACATATGTGAACAAAGAGCTTCATAGCTCATCGGATTCCTTGCCCTGCAGTCTAAATTAAAATATTCCGTAAAATTCATTGGCTCTTTCGGTAAAGTCACGTAGAAATGCATTTAATTAAATAATAATAATAATATAATACGACGTTTCGATTGCAACACAAACAAGCATCATCAGGTACAAATGAATGATAAAACAAACATAGTAAACTTGGAAATATAATGCATATATTTCAGTTTACTATGTTTAATTTTCTCATTCATTTGTACCTGATGATGGTTGCTTGTGTTGCAATAGAAACGTTGTATTCTATTATTATTTAATTTATCTCTACGTGACTTTACCGAAAGAACCTATGAATAATTCCTGCAGTCACGAAAGCTTCGAATCTCGTTTAAAATATTCCGATTGAACCAAAGTAAAAAAAAAACTAATATATAAATGTATACTCGTGACTCGTTAACAGAATGAACGCTCCCACTGGGTCCTGTAAATCGCGTGGTCAGCCTCTGTCTGACTTGGGGTGGGGTGGTGGATTTAAAACACCGTGAACGCGTTTATAGGCGCCGTCCGTTACAAGCGTGTACACATAAAGTGAGTGAACAATAAAGCGTGAACACATGAAGCGTGCACATATAGCACGTGTACACAGCGCGTGACCACAACCCGTGAACACAGCGCGTGAACGCATAGAGCGTGGCCAGCAAGCATTACGGGCACAAAGACAAAGACCCCCCGTGTAGGCCACCCGGCCTGGTGGGGGCAAGTGCTGTCCGCGAGCACCTCGTGAAGACTACATGGCGGGGCACATCTATGGGATTTAGCGTGCCCAGCGCCGGCGTCACGCCCGGCCGCCTTTGTCTCCCCAGCGGCGATTGTTTTGAAACAGCGCAGGCGGTTTAGGGCCGAGTCGCCCTTTGGGAGGCACGGGACACGTGCCGATATTCACCATCACAGATGCGAGTCACACGCGCGTACACACGGACACACGGACGCATGCACACGCAGACACACACACGGACACACGGACGCACTCGCGCGCACAGACACACAAGCACGCAAAACAATTAGGCAGCCGAGAAACCAGACACTTGGTTAGAATTGGGTTTAAAATCCACGCAAAGGCGCGGGCAAACACGAGGTATGTTGACGCGCTGTCGCCAAAGGATTACTCCACCACAATTACCTAATTCACCTCTGAAAAGGGAAGACACACACGCGTGCACGCACACACACACGCGCGCGCAGACGCAGAGACACGCACGCAGGCGGCAGGGAGAGAGGGAGGGAAGGGGAGAGCGTGAGTGGGGAGGATGGAGAGGTGATGAGTGTTTGGGGGGGACTAACGACAAGGGCTGTATTAGCTCGACGTACTTTTAAACACCGGGGCCGCCCTTGCATCTTGCTGGGCGGTCTCGCGTTTAATTGCAAGTGTCGTGTGTTTGTTGTTGTTGTTGCTGCTGCTGCTGCTTGCAGGAGTAAAGTGGCCGCTTTGGCAGGTCGCAATCTGAATTATCGCTCGCTTATAGCGCAGTAATTGGATTCGCGCGGGCGCACGGAACACCGAGGAACGGATTTTGTCGCGTTGGGGTTGTTGTTGTTGTTTTGGAACACGGAGAACACGGGGATTACAGTCGCTGGCCTCTGTCCGATGAGACCTGGCTCGTCTTGACAACGCCGCCTCGATTCGAGACACAGAGGTCGTATTTTGTTCGCTATAAAAGGTTCTGGTCGCGCATCGATCTGTAGACTATGTATAAATACATTATTTATTTTCATGAATACTTTTAAAAGTCCCTGTTTGTGTGTGTGTCCGTTGTTTTTTTTTTTTATAGCAGATGTCTATAGTAAGAGTAAAAACTAAATCCCATGAATTATCATCATCACCATCATCGTCGTCATCGCGAGCTGCGAGCGATCCACTGCTGGGTGAAGGGCATCCGGCAAGCAGCAAAACGAGCCGCGTGCGCTCGGGGTTCCGTCCTGGCTCCATCTCCTCGGTGCCACGTGACCTCTGGGATGCGTTCCATGCCTTGACTGCCACTCCTTCGCTACGCTCGACCGTCATCGTCATCAGCAGCACCCCTTTAACGCAGTGGTTCTTCTTCTTAGGTTTTTTCGGTGAATTCACGTAGGTAAAAAATTAAAAAAATTATTAATAAAAGTAAAATTAAAATAAAATAAAATCACGACGTTTTACTTTTATTTTATTTTCATTGATTTTGATTGATGTCGATTTATTGTATTGATTTATTGTAAACACAATAGTTAAACAATGCTTTATTTATTTGACCAATTAAGGCCCACTGAGCTATATTGCTTGTTTTTCAGAGGCGAGCTGGCTATCACTATAAATGATTGCTCGAGGAAGTGGCTTATCATCACGTGGCCACAGACAGCAGCAGCCAAATACTGGCAACGCTTTGTTCGTGAATGTAAAGGAGGGAAAACCCCGGAGACGAACGCCACGTGACCACGAGAAATGAATTCGCAGCGCTTCAATGAATCACAACATTCAGCACGTTGAGTAGTGAACGCTTTCCGTTTTCACTCAACATTCTCAGCTCATGCAACCACGCAGGTGGTAACACCGGCAGGTATAAGGGGCCGTCCATAAATGACGTCATGCGATTTTGGACGATTTTTGACCCCCCCCCCCCCCGTCGTCGTCGTCACAAAAAGTCAGACCCCCCCTCAAATATGACGTCACAAAGCTCTGCCCCCCCCCACCCCCAAATAAAACATGCTTCAAATCGCTTTAAACTATTGTCATTGTAATGCGTATTTAATGTGGCGCTGCACTCTGATGTTGTAGTGCCGCTAGTGGTAGTGGTTGGAGTAGTAGTGGTGGTAGTGATTGTAGTAGTGGTAGTGGTGGTAGTGGTAGTGGTTTTAGTGTTGGTAGTGGTTGTAGTGGTAGTGGTTTTAGTGGTGGTAGGGGTTGTAGTGGTGGTAGTGGTGGTAGTGGTGGTAGTGGTTGTAGTGGTGGTAGTGGTTGTAGTGGTTGTAGTTGTAGTGGTGGTAGTGGTAGCAGTTGTAGTGGTGGTAGTGGTTGTAGTGGTGGTAGTGGTTGTAGTGACGCTAGTGATGGTAGTGGTTGTAGTGGTAGTGGTGGTAGTGGTTGTAGTGGTATTGGTGGTAGTGGTAGTGGTTGTAGTGGTTGTAGTGGTTGTAGTGGTTGTAGTGGTTGTAGTGGTTGTAGTGGCTGTAGTGGTTGTAGTGGTTGTAGTGGTTGTAGTGGTTGTAGTGGTTGTAGTGGTTGTAGTGGTTGTAGTGCTGTTAGAGGAGGTTGGGTGGCCAGCACCATACCCGTCCGTCTTTGTCTCCCAAAGTGGCGCTGTTTACACCCCGCACCAGATACAGTACTCGTGTGAGTAGCTGGTGCGGAGGCCCAGGACCGGTTCATGTAATCGTCGCTGGCATTGTCCGTGAGCGGGAATCGAACTGGAGTCGCTGGCTTCTAAACAAATTGCGCGCACACACACACACATGTACTTGTGTGCGTTGGCATACACTGGCTGTACACAATATCTGAGACGGGAGTGTGTGCGTGTTGAAATACAAGTGGCGCGTTTGTACAAAGCACTGCACTGCGCTCTTGCGTGCAGCACGCACAGACATGCTGACCAACACAAGGACACACACAGGCGGTCTTACTGTGTGCGTCGGCGCACGAACATATGAATGCACTCCGATGGTGAAGGTGCAGCCCCTGCAATTGCCGGCTCACGCCACGACTTGGCGGAAGCGCCTCCGACGAGGGCGAGGTCCCAAGAGCCCCCTCTCGAGCGGTATTTGGCCTACTCTTCCGCTCTGCCCAGACGCCATGGGAGAAGTGGGGGTAGCCACACTTGACCCCGCCGCACGGGAACTGCCGATGGAAGAACTGGTGAGGGGCCGTCCATGAATGACGTCACGCACCTAGGGGGGGAGGGGGGGTTTGAGAAATATGACGTGACATCAAAATGCGCAACTTTAAATAACTATAAACAACACGTTCTACTTAATTAAATAGACTTTTCTAATAAATGTTTTCTCCTACAACATCAGAGTGCAGCGCCACATTAAATACGCACTACAATGACAATAGTTTAAAGCGATTTGAAGCATGTTTTATTTTTTTAAGGGGGGGCAGAGCTTTGTGACGTCATATTTGAGGGGGGTCTGACTTTTTGTGACGCCGGGTGACGAAGGGGGGGGGGGGGGTCAAAAATCGTCCAAAATCGCGTGACGTCATTAATGGACGGCCCCTTACGGTGATGGGTACAACTTCGGGTTGGCACATGTCCTGGTGGTTTCCTGGGATCGTTCTCTCGTCGAGGCAGCTGTCACGTGAAATCTGCGCGTCTCCGCGGGACATAAAGGTCCAGGGGTTTGTCAGCCGTGTAATGATAACAATGCAGCACTCAATACGATAATGCATCGACGTGAAGTGGATGGGGAAGTGAGTAGGTGAGGCAGTAGGTTCGTGAGTGGATGAGTGAGCAGAGTGGCTGGATGAGTGAGAAGATGGGCGAGTGAATGGCTGAGTAGGGAGTGGGTGAGTGACAGAGTGGGTGGATGAGTGAGTGAGTGAGTGGCTGGATGAGTGAGTGGGTGAGTGGATGGGTAAGGGAGTGGGTGAGTGGCTGAATGTGTGAGACAAAGGCGGACCGGGCGTGGTGCTGGCCACCCACCCCCTCGTGTGCCCTGCCGGCCTTCATAGGGTGCTCGCTAACAGCACTTGCTCCTACATTCTGTTAAGGCTATATACACACGCGCACATACATACGCACGCACACATACATACATACAAAGAAAACGACAAAGATCCCCTTATAGCCTTAACAGACTGGTCGGGGAAGTGCTGTTAACGATCACCTATGAAGGCCAGAACGGCGTACAAGGGGGTGGGTGGCAAGCACCACGCCCGGCCGCCTTTGTCTCCCCAGTGGCGATGTTTACACACCGCACCAGGTACTCATTTGAGGCTGTGTCGACCTAGGGGAGGCCCAGGACTGGTTCAGATAGTCGTCACTGGTATTGTCCGAGAGCGGGAATCGAACTCGGGTGGCCAGGTTCGTAGCGCAAAGCGCTAACCGCTACACTACCGCTTCCCACACACGTACACACACCTATACACCCCTACACACACACGTACCTACACACCCCTACACACACACACCTACACACACGCCTACACACACACGTACCTACACACACGTACCTACACACACACGTACCTACACACACGTACACACACACACGTACCTACACACACACGTACCTACACACACGTACCTACACAGATACGTTCCTACACACATACGTACCTACACACGCACGTACTTTACGCACACGTACACACACGTACCTACACACACGCACACACACGCATACACACACCTACACACACCCGTACACACACGTACTTACACACACGTACACATACACACACCTACACACCCCTACACACACGCACACACCGACACGCAACCGCGCGACGGACGCGAGCAGGAAATGAAACCGCCGGCATCGCGAGTTCATCACGAGGACGGTGGCAGATTGCCTCCACTGCTTGGCCACCAGAGCCTGTCCAATATCCTTTCGCAATCACGCGCCGCCACCACCACCACCACCCCCAACCACGACATTCGTGTGCCAAGCCCAGTAGCTCGGCTCCGTTAACAGCGACAGAGGAGGGGGAGGAGGGGGAGGAGGGGGAGCTGGGGAGGAGGGGGGTGAGGGGGAGCGGGGGAGGAGGGGGAGGAGGGGGAGCTGGGGAGGAGGGGGGTGAGGGGGAGGAGAGGGCGCGGGGGAGGAGGGGGCGCGGGGGAGGAGGGGGAGGAGGGGGAGGAGGAGGGGGAGGAGGGGGAGGAGGGGGGGCGGAGGAGGAGGGGGAGGAGGGGGAGGAGGGGGAGGGGAAGGAGGAGGGGGAGGAGGGGGAGGAGGGGGTGGAGGGGGAAGAGGGGAAGGAGGAGGGGGAGGAGGGGGGTGAGGGGGAGCGGAGGAGGAGGGGGAGGAGGGGGAGCTGGGAAGGAGGGGAAGGAGGGGGAGGAGGGGGAGCTGGAGAGAAGGGGGAGGAGGGGGGAGGGGGAGGAGGGGGAGGAGGAGGGGGAGGAGGGGGGTGAGGGGGAGCTGCCCCATCGCACAGAGAGATACGGAGCCGCCGCAGCTCTGCGCGCGTGTGGATTCTTTAAATTTAACAAAAATTGTCGGCGTGAGTTGCGAGTTTGTTACAGACGTTGTAGACGATGAACGCCCCTCACCACCACCACCCGCCCCGTGCGTTAAGTGAAGTTAAAGTGATCTGTTAATTAGGCTGGGACTCGTGTAAATGTTGTGTGTGTCTATTGTGTCTGTGTGGGGGGGGGAGAGTAGTGGCGCAGTGGTTAGCGCACTGACGCTCCAGACTTGGTGAGCAGAGTTCGATTCCCGGAAGTGAATAACACCGCTTGCCATCGTGGATTTCTGGATTCATCCGAGATCATCTCAGACGTAAATGAGAATCTGGTGCTGCGTGCAACCACGTGGGAGACAAAGGAGGCCAGGCATGGGTCCTGGCGAAAACCAACCCACCCTTTCGAGTGCTGCGCTGACCTTAATAGGTCCTCGCAGACAGCACTACGTCCTCGTAAGTCTCACGGTCGATGGGTGGTCACGTGCGCGGGACCAAAGCGTGGTGACCGCCGACCCCCTCCTCCTGCTCCTCGCAAGACGTCTGGTTGGCGTGGAAGAGTAGGCCAAACACCCTCTCGAGGGGCTCTGTGTCGGTTCATTTGTCTGTGTGGGTGGGTTCGCAGTGAGGAGCGGTGGTGCAGCGGTTAGCGCGCCGCGCTACGAATCCGGTGACCCGGGTTCGATTCCCGCTCACGGCCAACACCGGTGACGATTATTTGAACCGGTCCTGGGCTTCTCCTAGATCGACTCAGCCTCAGATTAGTACCTGTTGCGGTGTGTAAACATCGCCACTGGGGAGACAAAGGCGGCCGGGCGTGGTGTGACCCACCCACCCCCTCGTGTGCTGTGCCGATCCTCATAGGTGCTCGCTAACAGCACTTTCCCCTACAGTCTGTTAAGGCTATACGGAGGATCTTTGTCTTTTGTGCAGACAGCCCAGATAGAGCCGTGTAGTATATTAACTAGAGTGTCACACTCCGTTAAACTTTAGGGCGGCTTTGCTGGCAGCAATGAACTGGTCAGCTAAGACCCTCTGCTGTGGAATTCCCATTAGCCCCGGCTACTGACCAGCCCCACATAGCAACGCTTTATGGCTCTGTGCGATATTGGGGGTTGTTGTTGTTGGTGGTGGTGGTGGTTTGTCAGTTTCAAACAACACGCGAACATGTGTTAGTATCACCCCAGCCTCCTTGTGCATCGTGCATGCCAACAAAAAGAAACCCCATCAGCATTTTGTGAAGAGGTGCACTGTGGTTCCATAGTGTCTTCGTCGCCGTCAAAATTAAAATTGAGCCAATTTGATCGACTGGCCGCAGCAGCAGCGGCAGCAGCGGCAGTGATAAGCGATCGTGGACCGGTTTCACTCATGTTCGGACTCATCAGCACGGGATAGTCACCAGTCACTTTAACACGTGGCAGGCTTTCGCGACCAATACCGCCCACAATGCAGTGTTTTTCTTGGGTTAGATAAAGCGTTAATATAGATGTGTCGTTAAAGCGTCGTAAACAATCGTAAATGTTGTGGATTTGCTCTCCAACACACCGGTGTGCTGTACTGGTCACGTTTTGTTTACGCCACAAACCTTTGCTAATTGGCTGTGTCGGGTGGTGACGGGTTTAACGACACATTTATATCTACGCGACCTAACCCCAAAAAAACCAACCTGTATCATGGATAGTCACCGGTGCTCACTTGCTGCAAAGTCAGCTGGGCTGACGCCAAGACACGCATCTGTAAGTGACAACAAAACAATCCCATCATGAACAAGAAAACATTTGTGCCGACAAAAGCACGTGGATTAAAATATAAATGTATACCCAGGGTACTGCGAGATCCCACCATGTCCGTCTGGTGCTCGCTGAAGTGCATTGTTAATGTGCATTGTTCATTTAAGGTTGAGTCAACCCAAGGGAGGCCCAGGTCCGATTCAGATGCCACTTTTGCAGTGGTGTTGGCCACGATCGGAGATCGAACTCGGGTAACTGAGATGACGCCTCGATACGAGATCCCCTTTCGCCACCGACTACAGCCATTCGCCACTCGTGGCGACGTCCTTGTGCCAGGCTAGGTGCACTTTGAGGCTTCCGCTTTAAGTGTGGAAGTCTCGCAGCTGGCAGGAAGTCACGGGACAGACCCAGGTGTTGCGGGTTGACTGCCTGAGATGACTGGCAGATGCACCTCCACACACACACGCAAATCTCAGTGTGCTCACCGTTACCCCAGGGTAGCTGGCTTCTCAGTTCAAGAGAGCATCTTATTGCGTCCACGGTTAAACATTTGCGTGCGTGTGGCAAACCATGCATCGACTGTAAATAAAACTACGCGAGCCAGCCTGCTCGCTACTCTCTCTCTCTCTCTGATACAGGTTTTTTTTGGGGGGTTAGATCGCCTAAATATATAAATGTGTCGTTAAACCCACCACCACCCGACACAGCCAATGAGTAAGGTTTGTCACGTAAACAGAACGTGCCAATTCGTCACTAGTACAGCACAGCGGTGTGTTGGAGAGCAAAGCCACAACATTCACAATCTGAGTGCGACGTTGAGCCAGTAATGGTGAAGTGCCAGGTCGCCTCGACAAAGAGCTACACAGCTTCAGTGGGGCCTTTCCTGTGAAGATAAACTATAGTTTGTCTAACACCAAGTTGGCTTGGTGTTATGCATAATAGAGGGCGGGGGGGTTACGTAACGTCGTACTCGAATGGTAAATGTTGTGGGTTTACTCTCCAGCACACAACCGCGTATGCTGGACTCAAATTGGCACGGTCTGTTTACGTGACACACATTACTAGTTGTCTGTGTCGGGTGGTGGCGGGTTTGACTACACAACATTTATATATTTACACGATCTAACCCCCCAAAAAAACTGTATTATGGATGATATTAGTCGAAATTCTACCACGTGTTAAACTGCTCTCTGTCTCTCTCGACCCATCGGCGTTACGCAGAACGACACCGAGCCCGCTCGCTACGACCCAGCCGTGCCTCCCTCCATCCCTCCTCCTGCCGCTGTTGCTCAAGCTGCTGCTGCTGTTGCTGCCAATGATGCTTCTCTCCTCTCGTATCGCGTCCGTCCCAAAGGCCGCCTGCTACGCGGTGAAAACAATCCCCGCAAAACGGCACCGACGAAGATGACGAAGATGAAGCCTTGAATGAGCGGTACAATTTCATCCGCTATCGATCACCCCCCCCCCCCTTCGACACCCCCCACCACCACCACCACCGCCGCTCCGCTCATTCAAACTCGATACCGCCTCCATCCAACACTGCTCAGCTAACCCCGGAAGAAAGAAAACAGAGAAACCTAAACAAACTAAGAGAAGTATGACTCACACACAAAAAAACTTCAAGGATATTGCTGTTTCCACTTGCAGTGACCCGGAAAGTTGGGGGGGGGATTGAGGGGGGAGGCATTCGAGACGGCGATGGACCCAATGAGTCGCAGTTGGGCACCGATGATTTGCCGCACAACTTGTGGAGCGCCTGAACGTTGGGTCGACGTTGGCCGATGTTGGTTACACACACGTGTACACACTTGTACACACACGTGTGTGTACACACGGCACGCGCGTGTCCACATGACTGCGTGGTGAGACGTGGAGGTTTTGAGCGCGTGTGTGCATGCGAGTAGATTCATCCATTTGACCATCTCACCTGCAGAAGGGAAAGTGTGTGTGTGTGTTTTGAGAGTGTGTGTGTGTGGGTTTGTGCGTGTTGTAGGTGCTCCTTCACGTGGCCTCAAAGTGCACCTAGCCTGGCACAAGCGCCGTGGTGACGTCGCCGCCACTTAGCGGCGAATGGCGGCTGTTGTTTTAGGTGCTCGCTTACAGCACTTGCCCCCACACATCTCTCAAGGCTATACGGGGGATCGTTGTCTTTGTAGGTTAACTCATTCAGTTAACCCGTAACACCCCTGCCTCTGTCCCGTGACCCCCCTTGCCCCAGGGAGCTTTCGACACTTCACAAGGCCTCAGCGTGCACTTAGCCTGGCACATCGCCACCGCTTAGGAGAGCGGTTGTTGTTATTGTGCAAGGAGTTCACCGGACAGACCCAGATGTGGTCGGCTCAATGGAATAACCAACCAGATGGACTCCACGACGGCGCCAACTCGCTGAGTTTATCCGCCCGGCCGCTCCGCCCGTTGTTGTGAGCGTCGCGCTCATCGCCCTTGGGTTGTTGTTGTTGTTGAAGGGCGACTGACTTGGACAGCCCAGTAGCGCTCTTCACCAGCTCGTTCCGTCACGCAGCAGGTATCGTACCCATTTGAGGCTGAGTCGACCTGGGGGTGGCCCAGGACCGGTTCAGATATTCGTCGCCGATGTTGGCCGTGAACGGGAATCGATTCCTCCGTTACCCACTATTATTCACACAAAGACAAAGATCACCCGTAAAGGCGTAACGGACTGTTGAGGCAAGTGCTGCGAGCGAGCACCAATGAAGGGCGGCAAGGTTAATGCGACCTAGGAGAGGCCCAGGACCGGTTCACAAATAATTGTCACCGGGGTTGGCCCGTGAGAGGGAATCGAACTGGGGTCTCCGTGTGTGCAGCAGTGCGCTAACCACACACACCACACACACCACACACACACACCACACACACACCACACACACCACACACACACACCACACACACCACACACACACACACACTCCACACCACACACACCACACACACACACACCACACACACCACACACCACACACACCACACACCACACACACTCCACACCACACACACAACACACACACACCGCACACACCACACACATACACCACACACCCCACATCACACACACCACACCACACACACCACACGCACACAGAGTGACATTTACCAACGTACACAATCCGACAGCAAAGTGCCGTATTTGCCACCGATTTCCACCCGTCACTCATAATTAATGGATTAACTCTCTGCCCTTTCTTTGTCACAACAGGTGCCACACATTACCAGCGTCAAATTAGACTCCGACTGTTTTCCTACTGCCGGCGTGATCTATTGACATGCCAACAAACGCACAAATTACACTCGCCGCACCCCCCTCCCCTTTTGCATTCCGTTCAGCTTCAAGTGCGCGGTCTCCACCGCTGGATTTGAGAGTGGATCGTGTGCTTGTCGTCGCTGTTGTTCGACCATACTTCACCACGCTGGTTCAGCGCGGGGTTTGCTGAAGGCAAGCGGGTGGCTTGGATGTGGGTGACGTGGATTCGTTGCGGGCGAATTTCGCCCGGATCGGGGTGGTTTTCTGGCCAGAGATTCCACGCGTTTGGCTCGCGACCTCCGACTGCGATGCTGCCTTGCTTGGGGGGAGGCTTGACTGAGCCCCGTCAATCCCTCCAGGGTTTCGATTTAAAGAGAAATGAGGACCAACTTCGTGGGGAAGTCAACAGTGCTTGTCCTATATAAGTTAGACTGGTCCCTTGCCATGGGAATGTGGAATTTCCTCCACCGGCTCTGCAGGGGAGCACCTGACGCCTGAACGCTCAGGACTGTTTCATTTTTCACTTTTAGATTTATATTTTTTGGGAAGGCGGTGGGGGGGGGGGGGATAAACCTCCGCACAAATCGGTTTCATCGCTCCATCTCCTCGGCCGGAACGTCCTTTCCCCCCCCCCCCGACCACGATATAAATATCTAACGTTATATATATTAAATTTTTTGAACCAAATATAAAAAAGGAGGGGGTGGTATTTTATTTTTTTAGCGAGTGAGCGAGCTCAAAGCCCCGCGAGATTGCGCCGCGGCGAGGCAATGCGACACGGATTGAATCGCAAAACACCATTAATCAAATCTCGGCAGAGGCATCAAATAGACACATAAATTGGATTGGGTTGGGTCAAATCCCTGAGTAAACTTGGCCCGATATGAGAGGTTGTGTTGATTCTGATTAGGGGGGCTACCGTGCCGGGGGTGTGTGTGTGTGTGAGCACCTTGAACATCGGGTTGGGCAGAGAGGAGTAGTGTAATTATGACTCCGTTGACTTGTTATTACCGGGGTCTAAGTCTCTGCACCTCCTCCACAACCCCCTGGCCACCCACCCACCCACCCCCTCCTCCTCCAGACCCAGCAGGATCTCAACGCTGTGTACACAACCGCGGCCACGGTCGAAACAAGAATTTATATTTGGGGGGGGGTTCGGGGGTAGGAGGAGGGGGGGGGTAAAAGAGAAAAATAAATAAGTGGAGGGAAGAGATGTGAATTTACATTTAATTTATATACCACGTGTGTGTGTGTATATATTCGTGTGGCTGTGTGTCCTCTGTGTGTGTGGATGGTGAGCGGTGGCGCAGCGGTTAGCGTGCTGCGACGTGAACCTGGCGACCCAAAGTTCGATTCCCGCTCGCGGCCAACACCGGTGACGATTATCTCGACCAGGTCCTGGGCCTCCCCTAGGTTGACTCAGACTTGAACGAGTCCCAAGTACTGTACGGATACATCGGCGTTGATGAGACGGAAGCAGCCCGGGCGTAGTGCTTACCAAACTACAAACCACGTGTGTGCCGTTCCGTACGTGAAGAGTGATTGCGTAGTGGACAACTTGCCTCGCTACGAACCCGCGCTACGAACCAAGTTCGATTCCAGGCCAAGGCCAACACGAGTGCCGCCAAATGTGAGCCTGGTGTGTGAACTCCTGCGCACGGTAAATATCCATCGCCACCGTCATCATCGTGACCACCACCACCAACGTTGATCGTTACTGTTTGATACATATTGTGTCTAGATATCCATACAACTTCGTTACGTTTCGATTTAAAGCTTTCGTGACTGCAGGGATTCATCTTCTTGGTTCTTTCGGTAAAGTCACGTAGAATGGAAATAATAAAATAATAAAAATAAAACATAATAAAATTATTCTCACGTTTCGGCCACAACGCAAGCAGCCGTCCTCAGGTGGAGAACAGGTCTGTCGAGAAGACAGAGTCTTCGTTACGTAAATTAATGTTGC
This sequence comes from Lethenteron reissneri, assembly GCF_015708825.2. Taxonomy (NCBI): domain Eukaryota; kingdom Metazoa; phylum Chordata; class Hyperoartia; order Petromyzontiformes; family Petromyzontidae; genus Lethenteron; species Lethenteron reissneri. Next base: position 10,247,044 of record NC_083783.1, read on the forward strand.
AGCGGTGCTGGGATCGGTCTGATAAGCCGCCTGGCGCTGTCGGGGGAATGTTTATTGTTTTTTAGCGGCGATTTACGGTGAAAGATTTCCGATGTCTCCTCCGACGCAGCTGTTATATTTTGTTGCGAGGATTGTTCGCGAGGCTTCATCGCCCGACTTTCATTTCTCGTTTGGCTTCGTCGTTTCGGAGACGCGGGCCACCCGTGCCAAAAGCGACGTCTCCCAAAGACTCCTCACCTGATGGACTTGGACTTCGACTCAACATCGTCAACGCCACGACCGCAAACCACTGGCAACGTCGTCCCAGTCACTTCAACGTCGTCCCAGTCACCCAACGCCCAACGCCGTCAAGTTTCCTGCGTTAACGACTGAAACGCAGTTTCGGGTTTCAAAGCCCAACAAAATACGCCACGGCGCGCCTCTCACGTGGTCCCTTTACGACGGTGCGTCACTGGTGGCAATTCCACGTTCCTCTGGCAGAGGCGAGGCCATCCTCGTGTTGCCCCAGTGGTAGTTGTTGCCCTGGAGCGCTGTGAAGGCGCGTGGCTTCATTTGCCTCGGGTGGCAGCAGAGGCTGGGATCTGTGACTCAGAGGTGAAAAAATACAATTCGAAAAAAATACAATTCGTCACTCTTTCTGTGATATTAAAATTAACATAAAACTAAGTCGCTCAAAGCAAACAAAATTATTTGTTGAGAAAGAATAATATAAGCAATAATATTCTCCACAATAAAGGATCTTGAGATGCGTTCTTCATATTGTGTGTGCGTGCTGTGTGTGTGTCTGTGCATTGCATTGGGGAGCGGTGGCGCAACGGTTAGCGCCGTGCGCAACGAACCAACGTCATCCGAGTAACACCTGAACAGGTCCCCGACCTCTCCTAGGTCGACTTAGCCTCAAATGAGTACCTGGCACGGCGCGTAAACAGCACTAAACAGACTCTGAAACGGTTTAACACTTAATAGGCTTTCGCGACCAATGTCCATAATATAGGGGGTTTCTTTGGGGTGTTCGATCACGTAATATTATAAACTCTGAAACGTTTTGACTTTGTTGAGTATCATCAGCAGATTCAGGCCGATTAAACAAACGCCACTGGGTGTTCCTGATGCCGAGGGTGAGCATTGCTCTTGCATTACTCACTTAAGTCTAAGTCGACCTAGGAGAAGGGCCCAGGTCTGGTACAAATGTTTATTGACACTGGTGATGATGTAAGGGGCAGGACCTCACGTCAAGGAGCGTTAACCATCACGCGAACTCCGGTCATCCTCGAACCGTCGAACAACTGCGCGCTTTCAGATGCGCTTCTGCGGCCGTCTGGAACGCTCTTCCTTCCGGTATTAGGAAGCCGCTGGAACTGTGCACGTTTTAAATCTAGTTTGCAAGCTCATTTCTGTGGAACTGCTTTTTGTGTTTAGTTCTTTGTCCTTCCCCCGCGTCTCCGATGAGCGCGGTTGGCTACGTACGGTGCGAAAGAAGTTCAGCATATATGCTACTTGCAGAGACTGCTGTAGAATCAGCATCAGGGGAACTGGACTGAGCAGAAACGACCCGAGCTGCTCCGTTTACGTTAATTTGAGTTTAAGTTTATTTTGATTCGTTTCACGGACGAGGATGATGCCGTTTGGCAAAGGTTCCCAGCTATTTTACACGGCAGATGCGTGGTGCTCCGTAGGCAACAACAGCCACCACTGCAACAATAGCAACAACAGCAACCACAGCAGCAACAACGACAAAACAACAAATTGTGCATCCATAATACAGGTTTTTTTTGGGTTAGATCGCGTAAAAATAAATGTGTCGTTAAACCCGCCACCACCCGACACAGCCAATTAGTAAGGTGCGTCACGTAAACAGAACTTGCCAATTCGTTACCAGTACAGCAGCAGACCGACTGTGTGTTGTAGAGCAAAGCCACAACAACATTTACAATCGCGAAGGCCGACGTGTTAATCAAATTGCGCAACTTACGAGGTGTATATATATGTGAAACACACTAGAAATACAAGCACACTGGAATAACTTTATAAGAGAAAATATAAAAACGTGTAAACATCAGCACTGGGAAGACAAAGGCGGCCGAGCATGGTGTTGGCCCACCCCCCACTCGTGTGTGCTGTGGCCGGACAGCACTTGCAGCAGATAGAGCACGCAGACCCCATGTACGAGACACAATGACGACGGCTGCCATTCACCACTACGTGGCGGTGGCGTCGCCGCAGTGGTTGTGCCAGGCTAGGTGCACTTTGAGGCCACGTGGAGTGTCGAAGGCCCGCTGGCAGGAGGTCATACACACACATACACACACTTACACACACTTACACTCACATACACTCACATATACACATTTACACACATACACACACACTTACACACACTTACACACACATACACTCACATATACACATTTACACACACATACACACATACACACACACATTTACACACACATACACGCACATATACACACACATACACACTTACACAACAACAACAACCGCCATTCGCCACTAAGTGGCGATGACGTCACCACGACGCTTGTACCAGCCTATGTACAGGTTACGGTCATACACACACACAGACACAAACACGCCAGCACACAGAGAAACATACTCACTTCAACACAGACACATACACACCAGCACACAGGGCAACATAGTCACTTGAACACACACACAGAGAGACACGTGCAGCTCTCATTCAATTGCAGACCGATTTTCTTAAATACCTCGAGGCATTTCCCACCAGCTACAGCTGCGAGTGCCTTCAGACCCAGGTGTCCTGAGTGGGGGTCTCTCTCTCTCTGTATCCTAACCGCCGAGGCTCAGCGTGCCGCCCACCGCCCACTAATTGCTCCAACGTGCAATCAAAAAGGGGCCTCATTGTCCTGGGCGAACGGATCCTACAGAACAAGCGTTTCCTGAAGAGAGGACTAAATAATATTTACAAAAACAACAGAATTGTGATGCTGCGCTTTGCAATTGGTGCACAAGCACACATGACAAATCCGAAACATGTCAGTCGATCACTTTGCCCCGCAGAGGAAATTAATAATAATAATAAAGAGACGCCTCTACTTACGAACAAGTAAGGTTTCAGAGGTCTGTTCGTAAGTCGATTTGTTCGAAAAATCCAAATTTACTCCTGTCAATTCCAAACGTAGTATACACTAAACACGGGGAATGGCTTTAAAATGGTATAATCTACGGTATATTTAGATGCCACTGGTTCTTCATGTGCTGTGTAATCTCCTGTAGATGTAGATGCCACTGCTTCTTCACGTTCTGCAGATGCCACCACCGCCATCTATTGCGCGGCGGTTGAACTTACGACTCTCGGTCCGCACGGGCAACTGGACGTACGGACCGGTTTGTTGGTATCTCCGAAAGTTCGTAAGTCGAGTGTTCGTAAGTAGAGGTGTCCCTGTGGAATCGATTTTGTTTCAGGCAATGGCCTGAAACGCCCCACGTGTGTCGCTCGCTGATGCAAAGGTTCACGGTTCGACTCCAGTGGCGCGCTCTGCTGATTACCGCCGCCGCTGTCGTGGGGTGGTTGGAACGAGAACCCCCCCCGCCCGCCCGCGGCGTCATTCGTAAGAGTGGGTGATGTTTGTGTGTGCCAATTAATAATATGAAACAGCAAAAAAATCGGAGCCGACAAAAGTACTCGATTGGGGCCTCTCACGCGGCAGCGGTAATCATCGCCCCCTGCTGTGAAAAAACTAATTGCAGCACCCTCTTCAAAATAATGTTGAAAAATATTTTTTTCATTATATTACCAGGTAAGGCCCCGTTGAGCGATGTAGGACTTTTTCAGAAGCGACCTGGCTATCACAAATAATAGCTCAACGAAGTGGATCATCATCATCATCGCGTGGACATTTATAAGCAGCCAAATACTCTAAACGCGTGACGTTGATGCGAAATCTGGAGGGGGGGGGGTGGGGAAATCAGAGGACCCGGAGAAACATCCTCAAGGAGGGAGAAATGCAAACTCCAAATATACAGCAGGCTTTCGTTTCGGGATCGAACCCACGACCTCCTGTATACCAGGCGAGGTAGTTAACATCTCCACGGGGAGAGACACCCAAACTCCAAATATACAGCAGGCAATCGTTTCTGGATCGAACCCACGACCTCCTGTATACCAGGCGAGGTAGTTAACATCTCCACGGAGAGAGACACGGAAACTCCAAATATACAGCAGGAATTCGTTTCTGGATCGAACCCACGACCTCCTGTATACCAGGCGAGGTAGTTAACATCTCCACGGAGAGAGACACGGAAACTCCAAATATACAGAAGGAATTCGTTTCGAGATCGAACCCACGACCTCCTGTATACCAGGCGAGGTAGTTAACATCTGCCCACCGTGATGCCCCCTGGGTGAACCGGCTGAGCGGTGTTCAGACCGCCCGCTATCCGTGTTGCTTCCCCCCTTGGGGTCGCGCAATCGATTCATGCGTTAAGTTCCCACCTGATGACGGAGACTTGTGTTGCCTCCGAAACGTCGTGATCTTTATTTTATTTTTATTAATTTTGATGTTTTACCTAAGTGACTTTACCGAAAAAACCTAAGAATATGAGTTCCTTTTTTTTTTCAATTTGAGATTGTGAATTTGTTGTTGGTACAATTTCCAATTGTCGTCGTTTGTTTTCCCTGTCGTGCTGTAGAGGTGGTGGGGTGACTTGTTGGGTTCTCCTACCTCGTTGGAGGCCAACGAAGAAGAGCCGGTGGGGTGAACTGTGGGTACTCCTACTTCCTAGACACGTAAAAATGTGTGTCTCCTTTCACACGGTGTTTGAAAAAAATGAGAGGCTACCATCCCATGGCATTTGGGGAGGTAGCTGAATGGAGTAGTTCACTTGTTCCACCAGAGTACGCGTGGTTTTATCGGAGTAGCCGAATAGAGTTTTCGTGTTCCACCAGAGTACACGTGGCTGTATCGGGGCTGTCATCAGTGATACGCGTTTGCACCTCAGCACAAACCCGTGCATACTCTCCTAGCTCCTCAAAGACGTCTAGGGCCAGCGTGGAAGAGTAGGCCAAATACTCGCAGCAGTGTCGCGAGCGAGCAGTTGCAGGGCAGCTCCTCTACATTTTACAGCACCCAACGAGGGAGAGTGATAAACAGAACAAAAATGCGTTCAACCAAAAGGTGGAACTTTTAACAAGTGCCAAATTAATTCCGCAAACATTTGCACAAAAGGGGAGGAATTTGCCCCCCCCATTGTGCCCGCTAGAAACAGCGTCGGCCCATTGAGTGGCGGGGGGGGGGGGGTACAAGATCCATCACGCCTGGAGGTCTCTGACAGATGAGGGCCCTGCGAGATGATGATGTGGCGTTTGACGAGTTTTCAAGTACGGCACACGCTTCTCGAAAAAAAATAACACGCACACACACACACACGCACACACGCACGCACGCACGCACGCACACGCACGCACGCACGCACACGCACACACACGCACACACGCACACACACGCACACACGCACACACACGCACACACACGCACACACGCACACACGCACACACACGCACACACGCACACACACGCACACACACGCACACACACGCGCACACACGCGCACACACGCACACACACGCACACACACGCACACACGCGCACACACACACACGCACACACACACAGAGACGCGCACGCACGCACGCACACGCACACAAAGACGCGCACGCACGCACACCCACACGCACGCACACACACACGCACGCACACACACACGCATACACACACGCACACACACACGCACGCACACAAAGACAAAGATCCCCCGTATAGCCTGAACAGACTGTAAGGGCAAGTGCTGTTAGCGAGCACCTATGAAGGCCGGAACGGTACACGAGGGGGTGGGTGGTCAGCACCACGCCCGACCGCCTTTGTCTCCCTAGTGGCGATGTTTACACACCGCACCAGGTACTCATTTAAGGCTGAGTCGACCTAGGGGAGGCCCAGGACCGGTTCAGATAATCGTCACTGGTGTTAGCCGTGAGCGGGAATCGAACCCGGGTCGCCAGGTTCATAGCGCAGCGCGCTAACCGCTACACTACCGCTCCCCACACACACACACGCACACACACACACGCATACACACGCACACACACACGCACGCACGCATACACACGCACACACACACACGCACACACACGCACACACACGCACACACACACACGCACGCACACACACACGCACGCACGCACACAGAGACGGGCACGCACGCACACGCACGCACACACACACGCACGCACGCATACACACGCACACACACACGCACACACACACGCACGCACACGCACGCACGATATTTGCGGAGGTTTTTTGTTTGTTACCAAGATTACTCCGGATCTGTATGAATGAGTTGTTGGCAGTGCTGTCGAAGAAGGAGACGATAGCACTCAGCAAAGTGTGGGAACATAAAGAGAGGAACGACCCCCCGTGTATCCCACAACAGACTATAGGGGCAAGTGTTGTTAGCAAGCACCAATGAAGGTCGGCAAGGCACACGAGGGGGTGGGTGGCCAGCTCCATACCCGGCCGCCTTTGTTTCCCTAGAGTGTCGATGCTTACATACTGCACCAGGGTACAACCGCACTTCTGGTGGGCACGAGTTGGAAACGTACGGTGCGAAAATAGTTCGACATACATACTATACGTACATACTCATTTGAGGCTGAGTCGACCTAGGAGGAGGGGGGGGAGACCCATGACCGGTTCCGATAATCATCACTGGCATTGGTGGCCCTGAGCGGGGATCGAACTCGGATGGCCGGGTCCGTAGTGCGCACGTGCGTGGTAAAACAAAAAACGTTGTGCTGGCAATGAAGGACACGCCGTGAGATGTGATCTCATCGTCCACCTCTGCGTTGGAAGTCACAGCGCACTCACCGCTCACACCACGGTCGGCAGCGTCCCCGACAGAGCGTCGTTGATTCCAGCGGTGGAAGTGAAAGAATGTCTCTCTATTGAAGAGCTGCAACGTCGGCTGTAAGGGTTTGCACGCGATGTGCTCTTGTTTGCTTATTTATTTAACTTTTCTGTTCGCATTATGAACGGTTTGTCAACGTGGTAAAAAAAAAAACATTCCACTGCTCAAAAAAATTACGGATATAATTTTTTACAATACCCTCCCTCTCCACCTCCCCCGCCACTGCCATAAGAATGTGGAATTTCCACCATTGACTCTCTTGCAGGGTTGTAAACAGGAGATGATCAGCAGTGCCTCAACGCTCATTAGAACAGAACATCACTTTGGGGCTCTTTTTTAATGACTGCATTATTCTCCGGGTTATAAACCTCCTCCATTATTGCCCCCCCCCCCTGCTTTTTTAATAAATAAAATTGGGGGGGGGGCATTTTGCCCTGCGGTCTGTGTGGAGTCAACATCGCCACTGGCGGCCGAGCGTGCTGCTGGCCACCCATCCACCCACCCTCTCGTGCGCCTGTGACATCCTTCACAGACGCTGCTTACTCGCTGTTTAACATCAACTTGCCCCAGCAGTCTGCTAAGGTGACACAGGGGATCTTTGTTTTGTGTGTGAGACCACATGTTGTGGCTGGGTCATGTAGACCGCATACCCAGCCACCGCATGCCCAAGCAGCTTCTGTTTGGCCGCATAGAGGTGGCTAAAACGGGAATGACACGGGGCTGGAGAAGAAATGGACTGATGCGGTACAGGAGGATGTGGAGCTACTGGGCAGTTGGAGTCAGTCGTCCTCCAGCAACAACTAAGGGCACAGAAGCGACGCTCACAACAACGAGCAGAGCGATGGGCGGATAAATTACAGCAAGTTGGCACAGTAGGGGGTACAGCTGGTGCGTCTACCAGTCATCTCAGTCAACCAACCCATGGCACCTGCTGGGTCTGTCCCCGAGACCTCCCGTCAGCAGCGAGCCTTCGACACTTCACGTGGCCTCAACGTGCACCTGGCCTGGCACAGGCACCTTGGTGACGTCGCCGTCACTTAGTGCGTCTTATACACCCGGGACGATGGGTCACCATACGCTTGGAGTCTGGTTTTGCTGGCTTGCCTGCCTGCCCGACTAATAGGCCGGCTGGCCACCCGCAATAAAAAACATCTGCAACGGCCGATCGCGCGAAATATATTCGCCACGAATGTAAAACGTTAACTTTTAAAATAATATAATTTGCAATCGCGCATGCAAAGTGTCCATTCTTGAAAACATGACCAATTACGTTTCATTTCTTAGTTGAGGCCCATCTGTTAAGCCAGATGCTTTTTTATCAATTTAAATATATAAAGCGGTAAATTGCAAATTAAAACGTAATTTCTATTAGCGGAGATAAGATATGCGTGCCATTAAATGCAATCGACGGGGTGATGAGAAGAAAATGTTGCTTCATGCTGGGTCGCATGCACGCTCGCTCGGAGGTGTGGTGGGGGGGGCACAAACACACAACACGAAATCAACAAATGGGCCGCGATAGTTGTTAACATGCAGATTGAAATTTAGACAAAACATTATATATTTGTATCGGCGAAAAGATGTTTGCGTGATGCTAATGGACGCAAGCGATGCGAGGCTGGCGATGAGTGACTTTGTAAGGCGTTTCTTCATGTGCGCGTGTGCGCGCGTGTGTGTGTGTGTACAGGGCCTTCGACACTTACACGTGGTCTCAGAGTGCACCTAGCATGGCACAAGCGCCGTGGTGACGTCACCGCTGCTTGGCCGTTGTTGTTTGGGGAGCGGTAGCGCAATGGTTAGCACGCCGCCCTACGAACCCGGCGACTCGAGTTCGATTCCCGCTCATGACCCCAACAACCGCGGCGAATGCTTGAAGCGGTCCTCAGCGTCCTCTAGGTCGACTCAGCCTCAAATGAGTACCTGGTGCGGTACTCATTTGAGGGTGTCGTTCCCCAGTTCCTCCGAGGAGCACGGCTGCCTACGTACGGTGCGAAAGAATTTCAACATACAAACATCTCCGCTGGGGAGACAAAGGTGGTCTGGCGCGGTGTTAGCCACCCCCCCCCCCCGTATACCGTGCCGACCTCCATAGGTACTCGCTAACAGCACTTGCCCCAACAGTCTGTTAGAGGCTATCCGGGGGATCGTTGTCTTTGTGTGCGCGTGTGAGCGTGTCATGGGGAGTGGTGGTGCAGGTGGTTAGCGCATTACGTTACGAACCCCCTCAAGCTGAGTTCGATTCCTGAGTCCTGACCATGTCCGACATGGATGGGAAAGAAAACAAAATGTGTTTTGTGACATCGACTTATTTATTTATTTACGTTCAGCTCTGTACGCAAAGCGGCCAGCCACGCGGACGGCACTGCCCACGTGGTAAGTGACAAAAGTGAACGCGCGTCGACACGAAGACGAATGGATATGATGCCACTTCTTGAATAAAAAAAAACACGTGTGCGTCCAACCATTCATCTTGGGCTGAGACGTAAATTTCTCTTTTAAATAATTCGGAAAGAGCTGTCGCTCGGGAAATGTCTACGCCAAACACGGTCGAGAGATTTAAAGAAACACACACACACACACGCTGACAGAGAGACATGATATGAAATGACGAAATTTGTCAGCAAAAAAAAAGTCTCGGAGCTAATTTAGCCTTTGCCACAGAATCTGAGATAGAAAAAAGGAGAGGACCTGTTTCCAATTTCACCTTCTTTGACCTCAAAACACAACCTCCGCGCTAAAGGAAAACGCCTCCAAATATCTGAGTGCCACGTTTCGCATCTTCGCGGGAAATGATCGTATCGATTCGCGATTGATTTATTTTAGGTTACATGCGCGTGTCGGAAGAACGTGAGGCGTATTCGTTGTCGAGGCCTCCACCACCCAGCGGGCAGCTGTGAATGTGTCCGCAACGACGACAGACCGCTTCGTCGAGTTGTCATTTGTGAAGTGCCAGGTCGCCTCTGAAAAAGAGCCACGCAGGTTCAGTGGGGGCCATACCTGTTCAGATAAACAATAGTTTGTCTAACACCAAACAGGCTGTCGCGACCAATATTATGCATAATGGAAGGGGGGTTGAGTCAGATCACGAAACGTCGTACTCGAATGGTAAATGTTGTGGGTTTCACAGCCCATCTGTAAGTGATCCACCAAGCCTCGCCGCTGCTGCTGCCTCCACGTGGCTGGATCAACTGCAGGCAGCAGCCGCGTGCAGTAGTTGCATAGCCACCACCACCACCACCACTACAACCACCGCCACTACAACCACCACCGTCACCACCATCGCCACCATCGCCACCACCATTACAACCACCGCCACTACAACCACCACCGTCACCACCATCGCCACCATCGCCACCACCGCCACCACCACCGCTATCGCCACCACCACCAATTACTGCCACAGCCACCGCCACTACCGTCACCACCACCACCACCGCCGCCGCCACCACCGAAATGACAGCTGTCTATTATTTTCCTCTTGCACTGTGATTCTCTCTTGCGAGGAGCGACAACTACAAATTCACATTCAGGCGGCCAAGCCAGCGGAGTGCATCGCCGTGATGTCTCCTCCGTATCTGCGGATCGGGGCGTTGCGTCCGTCACGCGTTGTACAGTCCGTTCTGGATGGCCACAGTCGCACCACGACTGGAGAGCGTTTTATTTTTACATTTATTTCCCATTTGTGCATCGAGTATCCGCAGCCACTGCCACGGTTTGTGCAGTGGATGCGGTTTAGGTTGCACCGTGAACTCCCCTTGCAGCGCTACGGATTCTCTACTGCCAAGAATAAAAACACACGCACACGCACACACGGAGGGGTGTGTTGGACCGACTCCTCCGGGTGTTCTTGTGAAGGTGAGAATGGTGAGCGCGCGAGGGGGTGGTGAGCTGGAGAGCGGGAGGGAGGGGGGTGTGGGGAGTGCGGTCTTCGCCTGTAGAGGTTAATTAGGAATGTTGATTCCATTGAAATCCGGGCACAATCCCTGTTGGGATATTGGAAATCCAGACGAGTGGTCGGAAAAAGAGCGAGAGAGAGAGAAAGGCAGAGGGGGAGGGGGAGAGGCAGAGAAAGGTGGAAAAAATCCTCCCACCCGTTGAGCATCAGAGCGGGGTCAGGGCCAGGTGCGAGGCGTGGAGTTTGGCTAATAGGTGCTCGCAGACACCGCTGTCCCCGGCAGTTTGCGTAGCTTCCACCGCGGGGGGGGAGGGTGGGGGGGGTCTTAGGTTCGCGCGCCGCGCTACGAACCCACCCGCCTCGGTTCGATTCCCGCTCACGGCCGATGTCGGTGACGAACGTATCCGGGCCGGTCCTGGGTCTCCCCTAGATCGACTCAGACTCAAGTCAGTGCTCGGTGCGGTGTGTCGACATCGACACCGGGGGGTGTGGTTCTGTAGCCGCGTCACCGCCTTGCGTGGGCCGTGCCGGCCTGCGTAGGTGCACGCTAACAGCACTTGCCCCCACAGCCTGTGAAAAGGCTATGCGGGGGATCTTTGTCTTTGTGTGTGTGTGTGGGTTATGTGCGTGTGAGAATGTGCTGTGTGGACATTCTCTTGACACTGATGAATGACGTCAGTGTCAATATTGCTGCTGCTGCTCTTGTTAATCACGCACGTGACGAGTTTACGTGCCATTCCTTTCGTCGATCCACTGCTGGATTAGGATGTCCCCAAGGAGTGTGGGGTCATGGGGATTATTTTGACCATACTTCACCACGCTGGTCTACCCACCGCACGGTTACGCAGCCCCGGTGGCAACACCGTCCGTGCAAGTTGGTCGCCCATCAGAGCAGTGAGCAGGCTCACACCTTGCTTAGCGCCGACCAAATAGGGTGCGTTCTTAATGTCCCTTTAGATTATTGACACTATTGTCTGCTAATAAATCACCACACGATAAGCCACCTCGTTGAGCTCTCATTTGTGGCCAAGTCGCTTCCGAAAAATAAACCAATAGCCCAGTGGGCTTTACCTGCTAAAATAAACATAGACATGTATAGATGATGAGGGGGCTAAACGGGCGCGGCACGG